>NW_027063208.1:0-41225 GCF_032884065.1 Artemia franciscana | reverse complement strand
AGAAAACGTTTCAAACACAATAAAAGGATTTAAAAGATTTAAAAGGTCTAATAAGGGTTTCTGACGTCAGATCTAATAAGGTCTATTGAAAAAGATTGAGCTACCTAGATATTAGAAATAAGGTAGCGAATACAAAGATTAAGGACAAGATTGAGGACAACAAGATCTAATAAGGTCTAAATAGGTCAATAAGGTCTTAGAGCCACTGTACTTAAGTTCTGTTGACAAGTGAAGTCCCTAATAGGCTACCTTATCTAAGAAAACGTTTCAAATACAATAAAAAGATTTAAAAGATTTAAAAGGTCTAATAAGGGTTTCTGACGTCAGATCTAATAAGGTCTATTGAAAAAGATTGAGCTACCTAGATATTAGAAATAAGGTAGCGAATACAAAGATTGAGGACAAGATTGAGGACAACAAGATCTAATAAGGTCTAAATAGGTCAATAAGGTCTTATAGCCACTGTACTTAAGTTCTGTTGACAAGTGAAGTCCCTAATAGGCTACCTTATCTAAGAAAACGTTTCAAACACAATAAAAAGATTTAAAAGATTTAAAAGGTCTAATAAGGGTTTCTGACGTCAGATCTAATAAGGTCTATTGAAAAAGATTGAGCTACCTAGGGTCTTATAGCCACTGTACTTAAGTTCTGTTGACAAGTGAAGTCCCTAATAGGCTACCTTATCCAAGAAAACGTTTCAAACACAATAAAAAGATTTAAAAGATTTAAAAGGTCTAATAAGGGTTTCTGACGTAAGATCTAATAAGGTCTATTGAAAAAGATTGAGCTACCTAGATATTAGAAATAAGGTAGCGAATACAAAGATTGAGGACCAGATTGAGGACAACAAGATCTAATAAGGTCTAAATAGGTCAATAAGGTCTTATAGCCACTGTACTTAAGTTCTGTTGACAAGTGAAGTCCCTAATAGGCTACCTTATCTAAGAAAACGTTTCAAACACAATAAAAAGATTTAAAAGATTTAAAAGGTCTAATAAGGGTTTCTGACGTCAGATCTAATAAGGTCTATTGAAAAAGATTGAGCTACCTAGATATTAGAAATAAGGTAGCGAATACAAAGATTGAGGACAAGATTGAGGACAACAAGATCTAATAAGGTCTAAATAGGTCAATAAGGTCTTATAGCCACTGTACTTAAGTTCTGTTGACAAGTGAAGTCCCTAATAGGCTACCTTATCTAAGAAAACGTTTCAAACACAATAAAAAGATTTAAAAGATTTAAAAGGTCTAATAAGGGTTTCTGACGTCAGATCTAATAAGGTCTATTGAAAAAGATTGAGCTACCTAGATATTAGAAATAAGGTAGCGAATACAAAGATTGAGGACAAGATTGAGGACAACAAGATCTAATAAGGTCTAAATAGGTCAATAAGGTCTTATAGCCACTGTACTTAAGTTCTGTTGACAAGTGAAGTCCCTAATAGGCTACCTTATCTAAGAAAACGTTTCAAACACAATAAAAAGATTTAAAAGATTTAAAAGGTCTAATAAGGGTTTCTGACGTCAGATCTAATAAGGTCTATTGAAAAAGATTGAGCTACCTAGATATTAGAAATAAGGTAGCGAATACAAAGATTGAGGACAAGATTGAGGACAACAAGATCTAATAAGGTCTAAATAGGTCAATAAGGTCTTATAGCCACTGTACTTAAGTTCTGTTGACAAGTGAAGTCCCTAATAGGCTACCTTATCTAAGAAAACGTTTCAAACACAATAAAAAGATTTAAAAGATTTAAAAGGTCTAATAAGGGTTTCTGACGTCAGATCTAATAAGGTCTATTGAAAAAGATTGAGCTACCTAGATATTAGAAATAAGGTAGCGAATACAAAGATTGAGGACAAGATTGAGGACAACAAGATCTAATAAGGTCTAAATAGGTCAATAAGGTCTTATAGCCACTGTACTTAAGTTCTGTTGACAAGTGAAGTCCCTAATAGGCTACCTTATCTAAGAAAACGTTTCAAACACAATAAAAAGATTTAAAAGGTCTAATAAGGGTTTCTGACGTCAGATCTAATAAGGTCTATTGAAAAAGATTGAGCTACCTAGATATTAGAAATAAGGTAGCGAATACAAAGATTGAGGACAAGATTGAGGACAACAAGATCTAATAAGGTCTAAATAGGTCAATAAGGTCTTATAGCCACTGTACTTAAGTTCTGTTGACAAGTGAAGTCCCTAATAGGCTACCTTATCTAAGAAAACGTTTCAAACACAATAAAAAGATTTAAAAGATTTAAAAGGTCTAATAAGGGTTTCTGACGTCAGATCTAATAAGGTCTATTGAAAAAGATTGAGCTACCTAGATATTAGAAATAAGGTAGCGAATACAAAGATTGAGGACAAGATTGAGGACAACAAGATCTAATAAGGTCTAAATAGGTCAATAAGGTCTTATAGCCACTGTACTTAAGTTCTGTTGACAAGTGAAGTCCCTAATAGGCTACCTTATCTAAGAAAACGTTTCAAACACAATAAAAAGATTTAAAAGATTTAAAAGGTCTAATAAGGGTTTCTGACGTCAGATCTAATAAGGTCTATTGAAAAAGATTGAGCTACCTAGATATTAGAAATAAGGTAGCGAATACAAAGATTGAGGACAAGATTGAGGACAACAAGATCTAATAAGGTCTAAATAGGTCAATAAGGTCTTATAGCCACTGTACTTAAGTTCTGTTGACAAGTGAAGTCCCTAATAGGCTACCTTATCTAAGAAAACGTTTCAAACACAATAAAAAGATTTAAAAGATTTAAAAGGTCTAATAAGGGTTTCTGACGTCAGATCTAATAAGGTCTATTGAAAAAGATTGAGCTACCTAGATATTAGAAATAAGGTAGCGAATACAAAGATTGAGGACAAGATTGAGGACAACAAGATCTAATAAGGTCTAAATAGGTCAATAAGGTCTTATAGCCACTGTACTTAAGTTCTGTTGACAAGTGAAGTCCCTAATAGGCTACCTTATCTAAGAAAACGTTTCAAACACAATAAAAAGATTTAAAAGATTTAAAAGGTCTAATAAGGGTTTCTGACGTCAGATCTAATAAGGTCTATTGAAAAAGATTGAGCTACCTAGATATTAGAAATAAGGTAGCGAATACAAAGATTGAGGACAAGATTGAGGACAACAAGATCTAATAAGGTCTAAATAGGTCAATAAGGTCTTATAGCCACTGTACTTAAGTTCTGTTGACAAGTGAAGTCCCTAATAGGCTACCTTATCTAAGAAAACGTTTCAAACACAATAAAAAGATTTAAAAGATTTAAAAGGTCTAATAAGGGTTTCTGACGTCAGATCTAAATTAAGGCTACCTATTGAATACAAAGATTGAGGACAAGATTGAGGACAACAAGATCTAATAAGGTCTAAATAGGTCAATAAGGTCTTATAGCCACTGTACTTAAGTTCTGTTGACAAGTGAAGTCCCTAATAGGCTACCTTATCTAAGAAAACGTTTCAAACACAATAAAAAGATTTAAAAGATTTAAAAGGTCTAATAAGGGTTTCTGACGTCAGATCTAATAAGGTCTATTGAAAAAGATTGAGCTACCTAGATATTAGAAATAAGGTAGCGAATACAAAGATTGAGGACAAGATTGAGGACAACAAGATCTAATAAGGTCTAAATAGGTCAATAAGGTCTTATAGCCACTGTACTTAAGTTCTGTTGACAAGTGAAGTCCCTAATAGGCTACCTTATCTAAGAAAACGTTTCAAACACAATAAAAAGATTTAAAAGATTTAAAAGGTCTAATAAGGGTTTCTGACGTCAGATCTAATAAGGTCTATTGAAAAAGATTGAGCTACCTAGATATTAGAAATAAGGTAGCGAATACAAAGATTGAGGACAAGATTGAGGACAACAAGATCTAATAAGGTCTAAATAGGTCAATAAGGTCTTATAGCCACTGTACTTAAGTTCTGTTGACAAGTGAAGTCCCTAATAGGCTACCTTATCTAAGAAAACGTTTCAAACACAATAAAAAGATTTAAAAGATTTAAAAGGTCTAATAAGGGTTTCTGACGTCAGATCTAATAAGGTCTATTGAAAAAGATTGAGCTACCTAGATATTAGAAATAAGGTAGCGAATACAAAGATTGAGGACAAGATTGAGGACAACAAGATCTAATAAGGTCTAAATAGGTCAATAAGGTCTTATAGCCACTGTACTTAAGTTCTGTTGACAAGTGAAGTCCCTAATAGGCTACCTTATCTAAGAAAACGTTTCAAACACAATAAAAAGATTTAAAAGATTTAAAAGGTCTAATAAGGGTTTCTGACGTCAGATCTAATAAGGTCTATTGAAAAAGATTGAGCTACCTAGATATTAGAAATAAGGTAGCGAATACAAAGATTGAGGACAAGATTGAGGACAACAAGATCTAATAAGGTCTAAATAGGTCAATAAGGTCTTATAGCCACTGTACTTAAGTTCTGTTGACAAGTGAAGTCCCTAATAGGCTACCTTATCTAAGAAAACGTTTCAAACACAATAAAAAGATTTAAAAGATTTAAAAGGTCTAATAAGGGTTTCTGACGTCAGATCTAATAAGGTCTATTGAAAAAGATTGAGCTACCTAGATATTAGAAATAAGGTAGCGAATACAAAGATTGAGGACAAGATTGAGGACAACAAGATCTAATAAGGTCTAAATAGGTCAATAAGGTCTTATAGCCACTGTACTTAAGTTCTGTTGACAAGTGAAGTCCCTAATAGGCTACCTTATCTAAGAAAACGTTTCAAACACAATAAAAAGATTTAAAAGATTTAAAAGGTCTAATAAGGGTTTCTGACGTCAGATCTAATAAGGTCTATTGAAAAAGATTGAGCTACCTAGATATTAGAAATAAGGTAGCGAATACAAAGATTGAGGACAAGATTGAGGACAACAAGATCTAATAAGGTCTAAATAGGTCAATAAGGTCTTATAGCCACTGTACTTAAGTTCTGTTGACAAGTGAAGTCCCTAATAGGCTACCTTATCTAAGAAAACGTTTCAAACACAATAAAAAGATTTAAAAGATTTAAAAGGTCTAATAAGGGTTTCTGACGTCAGATCTAATAAGGTCTATTGAAAAAGATTGAGCTACCTAGATATTAGAAATAAGGTAGCGAATACAAAGATTGAGGACAAGATTGAGGACAACAAGATCTAATAAGGTCTAAATAGGTCAATAAGGTCTTATAGCCACTGTACTTAAGTTCTGTTGACAAGTGAAGTCCCTAATAGGCTACCTTATCTAAGAAAACGTTTCAAACACAATAAAAAGATTTAAAAGATTTAAAAGGTCTAATAAGGGTTTCTGACGTCAGATCTAATAAGGTCTATTGAAAAAGATTGAGCTACCTAGATATTAGAAATAAGGTAGCGAATACAAAGATTGAGGACAAGATTGAGGACAACAAGATCTAATAAGGTCTAAATAGGTCAATAAGGTCTTATAGCCACTGTACTTAAGTTCTGTTGACAAGTGAAGTCCCTAATAGGCTACCTTATCTAAGAAAACGTTTCAAACACAATAAAAAGATTTAAAAGATTTAAAAGGTCTAATAAGGGTTTCTGACGTCAGATCTAATAAGGTCTATTGAAAAAGATTGAGCTACCTAGATATTAGAAATAAGGTAGCGAATACAAAGATTGAGGACAAGATTGAGGACAACAAGATCTAATAAGGTCTAAATAGGTCAATAAGGTCTTATAGCCACTGTACTTAAGTTCTGTTGACAAGTGAAGTCCCTAATAGGCTACCTTATCTAAGAAAACGTTTCAAACACAATAAAAAGATTTAAAAGATTTAAAAGGTCTAATAAGGGTTTCTGACGTCAGATCTAATAAGGTCTATTGAAAAAGATTGAGCTACCTAGATATTAGAAATAAGGTAGCGAATACAAAGATTGAGGACAAGATTGAGGACAACAAGATCTAATAAGGTCTAAATAGGTCAATAAGGTCTTATAGCCACTGTACTTAAGTTCTGTTGACAAGTGAAGTCCCTAATAGGCTACCTTATCTAAGAAAACGTTTCAAACACAATAAAAAGATTTAAAAGATTTAAAAGGTCTAATAAGGGTTTCTGACGTCAGATCTAATAAGGTCTATTGAAAAAGATTGAGCTACCTAGATATTAGAAATAAGGTAGCGAATACAAAGATTGAGGACAAGATTGAGGACAACAAGATCTAATAAGGTCTAAATAGGTCAATAAGGTCTTATAGCCACTGTACTTAAGTTCTGTTGACAAGTGAAGTCCCTAATAGGCTACCTTATCTAAGAAAACGTTTCAAACACAATAAAAAGATTTAAAAGATTTAAAAGGTCTAATAAGGGTTTCTGACGTCAGATCTAATAAGGTCTATTGAAAAAGATTGAGCTACCTAGATATTAGAAATAAGGTAGCGAATACAAAGATTGAGGACAAGATTGAGGACAACAAGATCTAATAAGGTCTAAATAGGTCAATAAGGTCTTATAGCCACTGTACTTAAGTTCTGTTGACAAGTGAAGTCCCTAATAGGCTACCTTATCTAAGAAAACGTTTCAAACACAATAAAAAGATTTAAAAGATTTAAAAGGTCTAATAAGGGTTTCTGACGTCAGATCTAATAAGGTCTATTGAAAAAGATTGAGCTACCTAGATATTAGAAATAAGGTAGCGAATACAAAGATTGAGGACAAGATTGAGGACAACAAGATCTAATAAGGTCTAAATAGGTCAATAAGGTCTTATAGCCACTGTACTTAAGTTCTGTTGACAAGTGAAGTCCCTAATAGGCTACCTTATCTAAGAAAACGTTTCAAACACAATAAAAAGATTTAAAAGATTTAAAAGGTCTAATAAGGGTTTCTGACGTCAGATCTAATAAGGTCTATTGAAAAAGATTGAGCTACCTAGATATTAGAAATAAGGTAGCGAATACAAAGATTGAGGACAAGATTGAGGACAACAAGATCTAATAAGGTCTAAATAGGTCAATAAGGTCTTATAGCCACTGTACTTAAGTTCTGTTGACAAGTGAAGTCCCTAATAGGCTACCTTATCTAAGAAAACGTTTCAAACACAATAAAAAGATTTAAAAGATTTAAAAGGTCTAATAAGGGTTTCTGACGTCAGATCTAATAAGGTCTATTGAAAAAGATTGAGCTACCTAGATATTAGAAATAAGGTAGCGAATACAAAGATTGAGGACAAGATTGAGGACAACAAGATCTAATAAGGTCTAAATAGGTCAATAAGGTCTTATAGCCACTGTACTTAAGTTCTGTTGACAAGTGAAGTCCCTAATAGGCTACCTTATCTAAGAAAACGTTTCAAACACAATAAAAAGATTTAAAAGATTTAAAAGGTCTAATAAGGGTTTCTGACGTCAGATCTAATAAGGTCTATTGAAAAAGATTGAGCTACCTAGATATTAGAAATAAGGTAGCGAATACAAAGATTGAGGACAAGATTGAGGACAACAAGATCTAATAAGGTCTAAATAGGTCAATAAGGTCTTATAGCCACTGTACTTAAGTTCTGTTGACAAGTGAAGTCCCTAATAGGCTACCTTATCTAAGAAAACGTTTCAAACACAATAAAAAGATTTAAAAGATTTAAAAGGTCTAATAAGGGTTTCTGACGTCAGATCTAATAAGGTCTATTGAAAAAGATTGAGCTACCTAGATATTAGAAATAAGGTAGCGAATACAAAGATTGAGGACAAGATTGAGGACAACAAGATCTAATAAGGTCTAAATAGGTCAATAAGGTCTTATAGCCACTGTACTTAAGTTCTGTTGACAAGTGAAGTCCCTAATAGGCTACCTTATCTAAGAAAACGTTTCAAACACAATAAAAAGATTTAAAAGATTTAAAAGGTCTAATAAGGGTTTCTGACGTCAGATCTAATAAGGTCTATTGAAAAAGATTGAGCTACCTAGATATTAGAAATAAGGTAGCGAATACAAAGATTGAGGACAAGATTGAGGACAACAAGATCTAATAAGGTCTAAATAGGTCAATAAGGTCTTATAGCCACTGTACTTAAGTTCTGTTGACAAGTGAAGTCCCTAATAGGCTACCTTATCTAAGAAAACGTTTCAAACACAATAAAAAGATTTAAAAGATTTAAAAGGTCTAATAAGGGTTTCTGACGTCAGATCTAATAAGGTCTATTGAAAAAGATTGAGCTACCTAGATATTAGAAATAAGGTAGCGAATACAAAGATTGAGGACAAGATTGAGGACAACAAGATCTAATAAGGTCTAAATAGGTCAATAAGGTCTTATAGCCACTGTACTTAAGTTCTGTTGACAAGTGAAGTCCCTAATAGGCTACCTTATCTAAGAAAACGTTTCAAACACAATAAAAAGATTTAAAAGATTTAAAAGGTCTAATAAGGGTTTCTGACGTCAGATCTAATAAGGTCTATTGAAAAAGATTGAGCTACCTAGATATTAGAAATAAGGTAGCGAATACAAAGATTGAGGACAAGATTGAGGACAACAAGATCTAATAAGGTCTAAATAGGTCAATAAGGTCTTATAGCCACTGTACTTAAGTTCTGTTGACAAGTGAAGTCCCTAATAGGCTACCTTATCTAAGAAAACGTTTCAAACACAATAAAAAGATTTAAAAGATTTAAAAGGTCTAATAAGGGTTTCTGACGTCAGATCTAATAAGGTCTATTGAAAAAGATTGAGCTACCTAGATATTAGAAATAAGGTAGCGAATACAAAGATTGAGGACAAGATTGAGGACAACAAGATCTAATAAGGTCTAAATAGGTCAATAAGGTCTTATAGCCACTGTACTTAAGTTCTGTTGACAAGTGAAGTCCCTAATAGGCTACCTTATCTAAGAAAACGTTTCAAACACAATAAAAAGATTTAAAAGATTTAAAAGGTCTAATAAGGGTTTCTGACGTCAGATCTAATAAGGTCTATTGAAAAAGATTGAGCTACCTAGATATTAGAAATAAGGTAGCGAATACAAAGATTGAGGACAAGATTGAGGACAACAAGATCTAATAAGGTCTAAATAGGTCAATAAGGTCTTATAGCCACTGTACTTAAGTTCTGTTGACAAGTGAAGTCCCTAATAGGCTACCTTATCTAAGAAAACGTTTCAAACACAATAAAAAGATTTAAAAGATTTAAAAGGTCTAATAAGGGTTTCTGACGTCAGATCTAATAAGGTCTATTGAAAAAGATTGAGCTACCTAGATATTAGAAATAAGGTAGCGAATACAAAGATTGAGGACAAGATTGAGGACAACAAGATCTAATAAGGTCTAAATAGGTCAATAAGGTCTTATAGCCACTGTACTTAAGTTCTGTTGACAAGTGAAGTCCCTAATAGGCTACCTTATCTAAGAAAACGTTTCAAACACAATAAAAAGATTTAAAAGATTTAAAAGGTCTAATAAGGGTTTCTGACGTCAGATCTAATAAGGTCTATTGAAAAAGATTGAGCTACCTAGATATTAGAAATAAGGTAGCGAATACAAAGATTGAGGACAAGATTGAGGACAACAAGATCTAATAAGGTCTAAATAGGTCAATAAGGTCTTATAGCCACTGTACTTAAGTTCTGTTGACAAGTGAAGTCCCTAATAGGCTACCTTATCTAAGAAAACGTTTCAAACACAATAAAAAGATTTAAAAGATTTAAAAGGTCTAATAAGGGTTTCTGACGTCAGATCTAATAAGGTCTATTGAAAAAGATTGAGCTACCTAGATATTAGAAATAAGGTAGCGAATACAAAGATTGAGGACAAGATTGAGGACAACAAGATCTAATAAGGTCTAAATAGGTCAATAAGGTCTTATAGCCACTGTACTTAAGTTCTGTTGACAAGTGAAGTCCCTAATAGGCTACCTTATCTAAGAAAACGTTTCAAACACAATAAAAAGATTTAAAAGATTTAAAAGGTCTAATAAGGGTTTCTGACGTCAGATCTAATAAGGTCTATTGAAAAAGATTGAGCTACCTAGATATTAGAAATAAGGTAGCGAATACAAAGATTGAGGACAAGATTGAGGACAACAAGATCTAATAAGGTCTAAATAGGTCAATAAGGTCTTATAGCCACTGTACTTAAGTTCTGTTGACAAGTGAAGTCCCTAATAGGCTACCTTATCTAAGAAAACGTTTCAAACACAATAAAAAGATTTAAAAGATTTAAAAGGTCTAATAAGGGTTTCTGACGTCAGATCTAATAAGGTCTATTGAAAAAGATTGAGCTACCTAGATATTAGAAATAAGGTAGCGAATACAAAGATTGAGGACAAGATTGAGGACAACAAGATCTAATAAGGTCTAAATAGGTCAATAAGGTCTTATAGCCACTGTACTTAAGTTCTGTTGACAAGTGAAGTCCCTAATAGGCTACCTTATCTAAGAAAACGTTTCAAACACAATAAAAAGATTTAAAAGATTTAAAAGGTCTAATAAGGGTTTCTGACGTCAGATCTAATAAGGTCTATTGAAAAAGATTGAGCTACCTAGATATTAGAAATAAGGTAGCGAATACAAAGATTGAGGACAAGATTGAGGACAACAAGATCTAATAAGGTCTAAATAGGTCAATAAGGTCTTATAGCCACTGTACTTAAGTTCTGTTGACAAGTGAAGTCCCTAATAGGCTACCTTATCTAAGAAAACGTTTCAAACACAATAAAAAGATTTAAAAGATTTAAAAGGTCTAATAAGGGTTTCTGACGTCAGATCTAATAAGGTCTATTGAAAAAGATTGAGCTACCTAGATATTAGAAATAAGGTAGCGAATACAAAGATTGAGGACAAGATTGAGGACAACAAGATCTAATAAGGTCTAAATAGGTCAATAAGGTCTTATAGCCACTGTACTTAAGTTCTGTTGACAAGTGAAGTCCCTAATAGGCTACCTTATCTAAGAAAACGTTTCAAACACAATAAAAAGATTTAAAAGATTTAAAAGGTCTAATAAGGGTTTCTGACGTCAGATCTAATAAGGTCTATTGAAAAAGATTGAGCTACCTAGATATTAGAAATAAGGTAGCGAATACAAAGATTGAGGACAAGATTGAGGACAACAAGATCTAATAAGGTCTAAATAGGTCAATAAGGTCTTATAGCCACTGTACTTAAGTTCTGTTGACAAGTGAAGTCCCTAATAGGCTACCTTATCTAAGAAAACGTTTCAAACACAATAAAAAGATTTAAAAGATTTAAAAGGTCTAATAAGGGTTTCTGACGTCAGATCTAATAAGGTCTATTGAAAAAGATTGAGCTACCTAGATATTAGAAATAAGGTAGCGAATACAAAGATTGAGGACAAGATTGAGGACAACAAGATCTAATAAGGTCTAAATAGGTCAATAAGGTCTTATAGCCACTGTACTTAAGTTCTGTTGACAAGTGAAGTCCCTAATAGGCTACCTTATCTAAGAAAACGTTTCAAACACAATAAAAAGATTTAAAAGATTTAAAAGGTCTAATAAGGGTTTCTGACGTCAGATCTAATAAGGTCTATTGAAAAAGATTGAGCTACCTAGATATTAGAAATAAGGTAGCGAATACAAAGATTGAGGACAAGATTGAGGACAACAAGATCTAATAAGGTCTAAATAGGTCAATAAGGTCTTATAGCCACTGTACTTAAGTTCTGTTGACAAGTGAAGTCCCTAATAGGCTACCTTATCTAAGAAAACGTTTCAAACACAATAAAAAGATTTAAAAGATTTAAAAGGTCTAATAAGGGTTTCTGACGTCAGATCTAATAAGGTCTATTGAAAAAGATTGAGCTACCTAGATATTAGAAATAAGGTAGCGAATACAAAGATTGAGGACAAGATTGAGGACAACAAGATCTAATAAGGTCTAAATAGGTCAATAAGGTCTTATAGCCACTGTACTTAAGTTCTGTTGACAAGTGAAGTCCCTAATAGGCTACCTTATCTAAGAAAACGTTTCAAACACAATAAAAAGATTTAAAAGATTTAAAAGGTCTAATAAGGGTTTCTGACGTCAGATCTAATAAGGTCTATTGAAAAAGATTGAGCTACCTAGATATTAGAAATAAGGTAGCGAATACAAAGATTGAGGACAAGATTGAGGACAACAAGATCTAATAAGGTCTAAATAGGTCAATAAGGTCTTATAGCCACTGTACTTAAGTTCTGTTGACAAGTGAAGTCCCTAATAGGCTACCTTATCTAAGAAAACGTTTCAAACACAATAAAAAGATTTAAAAGATTTAAAAGGTCTAATAAGGGTTTCTGACGTCAGATCTAATAAGGTCTATTGAAAAAGATTGAGCTACCTAGATATTAGAAATAAGGTAGCGAATACAAAGATTGAGGACAAGATTGAGGACAACAAGATCTAATAAGGTCTAAATAGGTCAATAAGGTCTTATAGCCACTGTACTTAAGTTCTGTTGACAAGTGAAGTCCCTAATAGGCTACCTTATCTAAGAAAACGTTTCAAACACAATAAAAAGATTTAAAAGATTTAAAAGGTCTAATAAGGGTTTCTGACGTCAGATCTAATAAGGTCTATTGAAAAAGATTGAGCTACCTAGATATTAGAAATAAGGTAGCGAATACAAAGATTGAGGACAAGATTGAGGACAACAAGATCTAATAAGGTCTAAATAGGTCAATAAGGTCTTATAGCCACTGTACTTAAGTTCTGTTGACAAGTGAAGTCCCTAATAGGCTACCTTATCTAAGAAAACGTTTCAAACACAATAAAAAGATTTAAAAGATTTAAAAGGTCTAATAAGGGTTTCTGACGTCAGATCTAATAAGGTCTATTGAAAAAGATTGAGCTACCTAGATATTAGAAATAAGGTAGCGAATACAAAGATTGAGGACAAGATTGAGGACAACAAGATCTAATAAGGTCTAAATAGGTCAATAAGGTCTTATAGCCACTGTACTTAAGTTCTGTTGACAAGTGAAGTCCCTAATAGGCTACCTTATCTAAGAAAACGTTTCAAACACAATAAAAAGATTTAAAAGATTTAAAAGGTCTAATAAGGGTTTCTGACGTCAGATCTAATAAGGTCTATTGAAAAAGATTGAGCTACCTAGATATTAGAAATAAGGTAGCGAATACAAAGATTGAGGACAAGATTGAGGACAACAAGATCTAATAAGGTCTAAATAGGTCAATAAGGTCTTATAGCCACTGTACTTAAGTTCTGTTGACAAGTGAAGTCCCTAATAGGCTACCTTATCTAAGAAAACGTTTCAAACACAATAAAAAGATTTAAAAGATTTAAAAGGTCTAATAAGGGTTTCTGACGTCAGATCTAATAAGGTCTATTGAAAAAGATTGAGCTACCTAGATATTAGAAATAAGGTAGCGAATACAAAGATTGAGGACAAGATTGAGGACAACAAGATCTAATAAGGTCTAAATAGGTCAATAAGGTCTTATAGCCACTGTACTTAAGTTCTGTTGACAAGTGAAGTCCCTAATAGGCTACCTTATCTAAGAAAACGTTTCAAACACAATAAAAAGATTTAAAAGATTTAAAAGGTCTAATAAGGGTTTCTGACGTCAGATCTAATAAGGTCTATTGAAAAAGATTGAGCTACCTAGATATTAGAAATAAGGTAGCGAATACAAAGATTGAGGACAAGATTGAGGACAACAAGATCTAATAAGGTCTAAATAGGTCAATAAGGTCTTATAGCCACTGTACTTAAGTTCTGTTGACAAGTGAAGTCCCTAATAGGCTACCTTATCTAAGAAAACGTTTCAAACACAATAAAAAGATTTAAAAGATTTAAAAGGTCTAATAAGGGTTTCTGACGTCAGATCTAATAAGGTCTATTGAAAAAGATTGAGCTACCTAGATATTAGAAATAAGGTAGCGAATACAAAGATTGAGGACAAGATTGAGGACAACAAGATCTAATAAGGTCTAAATAGGTCAATAAGGTCTTATAGCCACTGTACTTAAGTTCTGTTGACAAGTGAAGTCCCTAATAGGCTACCTTATCTAAGAAAACGTTTCAAACACAATAAAAAGATTTAAAAGATTTAAAAGGTCTAATAAGGGTTTCTGACGTCAGATCTAATAAGGTCTATTGAAAAAGATTGAGCTACCTAGATATTAGAAATAAGGTAGCGAATACAAAGATTGAGGACAAGATTGAGGACAACAAGATCTAATAAGGTCTAAATAGGTCAATAAGGTCTTATAGCCACTGTACTTAAGTTCTGTTGACAAGTGAAGTCCCTAATAGGCTACCTTATCTAAGAAAACGTTTCAAACACAATAAAAAGATTTAAAAGATTTAAAAGGTCTAATAAGGGTTTCTGACGTCAGATCTAATAAGGTCTATTGAAAAAGATTGAGCTACCTAGATATTAGAAATAAGGTAGCGAATACAAAGATTGAGGACAAGATTGAGGACAACAAGATCTAATAAGGTCTAAATAGGTCAATAAGGTCTTATAGCCACTGTACTTAAGTTCTGTTGACAAGTGAAGTCCCTAATAGGCTACCTTATCTAAGAAAACGTTTCAAACACAATAAAAAGATTTAAAAGATTTAAAAGGTCTAATAAGGGTTTCTGACGTCAGATCTAATAAGGTCTATTGAAAAAGATTGAGCTACCTAGATATTAGAAATAAGGTAGCGAATACAAAGATTGAGGACAAGATTGAGGACAACAAGATCTAATAAGGTCTAAATAGGTCAATAAGGTCTTATAGCCACTGTACTTAAGTTCTGTTGACAAGTGAAGTCCCTAATAGGCTACCTTATCTAAGAAAACGTTTCAAACACAATAAAAAGATTTAAAAGATTTAAAAGGTCTAATAAGGGTTTCTGACGTCAGATCTAATAAGGTCTATTGAAAAAGATTGAGCTACCTAGATATTAGAAATAAGGTAGCGAATACAAAGATTGAGGACAAGATTGAGGACAACAAGATCTAATAAGGTCTAAATAGGTCAATAAGGTCTTATAGCCACTGTACTTAAGTTCTGTTGACAAGTGAAGTCCCTAATAGGCTACCTTATCTAAGAAAACGTTTCAAACACAATAAAAAGATTTAAAAGATTTAAAAGGTCTAATAAGGGTTTCTGACGTCAGATCTAATAAGGTCTATTGAAAAAGATTGAGCTACCTAGATATTAGAAATAAGGTAGCGAATACAAAGATTGAGGACAAGATTGAGGACAACAAGATCTAATAAGGTCTAAATAGGTCAATAAGGTCTTATAGCCACTGTACTTAAGTTCTGTTGACAAGTGAAGTCCCTAATAGGCTACCTTATCTAAGAAAACGTTTCAAACACAATAAAAAGATTTAAAAGATTTAAAAGGTCTAATAAGGGTTTCTGACGTCAGATCTAATAAGGTCTATTGAAAAAGATTGAGCTACCTAGATATTAGAAATAAGGTAGCGAATACAAAGATTGAGGACAAGATTGAGGACAACAAGATCTAATAAGGTCTAAATAGGTCAATAAGGTCTTATAGCCACTGTACTTAAGTTCTGTTGACAAGTGAAGTCCCTAATAGGCTACCTTATCTAAGAAAACGTTTCAAACACAATAAAAAGATTTAAAAGATTTAAAAGGTCTAATAAGGGTTTCTGACGTCAGATCTAATAAGGTCTATTGAAAAAGATTGAGCTACCTAGATATTAGAAATAAGGTAGCGAATACAAAGATTGAGGACAAGATTGAGGACAACAAGATCTAATAAGGTCTAAATAGGTCAATAAGGTCTTATAGCCACTGTACTTAAGTTCTGTTGACAAGTGAAGTCCCTAATAGGCTACCTTATCTAAGAAAACGTTTCAAACACAATAAAAAGATTTAAAAGATTTAAAAGGTCTAATAAGGGTTTCTGACGTCAGATCTAATAAGGTCTATTGAAAAAGATTGAGCTACCTAGATATTAGAAATAAGGTAGCGAATACAAAGATTGAGGACAAGATTGAGGACAACAAGATCTAATAAGGTCTAAATAGGTCAATAAGGTCTTATAGCCACTGTACTTAAGTTCTGTTGACAAGTGAAGTCCCTAATAGGCTACCTTATCTAAGAAAACGTTTCAAACACAATAAAAAGATTTAAAAGATTTAAAAGGTCTAATAAGGGTTTCTGACGTCAGATCTAATAAGGTCTATTGAAAAAGATTGAGCTACCTAGATATTAGAAATAAGGTAGCGAATACAAAGATTGAGGACAAGATTGAGGACAACAAGATCTAATAAGGTCTAAATAGGTCAATAAGGTCTTATAGCCACTGTACTTAAGTTCTGTTGACAAGTGAAGTCCCTAATAGGCTACCTTATCTAAGAAAACGTTTCAAACACAATAAAAAGATTTAAAAGATTTAAAAGGTCTAATAAGGGTTTCTGACGTCAGATCTAATAAGGTCTATTGAAAAAGATTGAGCTACCTAGATATTAGAAATAAGGTAGCGAATACAAAGATTGAGGACAAGATTGAGGACAACAAGATCTAATAAGGTCTAAATAGGTCAATAAGGTCTTATAGCCACTGTACTTAAGTTCTGTTGACAAGTGAAGTCCCTAATAGGCTACCTTATCTAAGAAAACGTTTCAAACACAATAAAAAGATTTAAAAGATTTAAAAGGTCTAATAAGGGTTTCTGACGTCAGATCTAATAAGGTCTATTGAAAAAGATTGAGCTACCTAGATATTAGAAATAAGGTAGCGAATACAAAGATTGAGGACAAGATTGAGGACAACAAGATCTAATAAGGTCTAAATAGGTCAATAAGGTCTTATAGCCACTGTACTTAAGTTCTGTTGACAAGTGAAGTCCCTAATAGGCTACCTTATCTAAGAAAACGTTTCAAACACAATAAAAAGATTTAAAAGATTTAAAAGGTCTAATAAGGGTTTCTGACGTCAGATCTAATAAGGTCTATTGAAAAAGATTGAGCTACCTAGATATTAGAAATAAGGTAGCGAATACAAAGATTGAGGACAAGATTGAGGACAACAAGATCTAATAAGGTCTAAATAGGTCAATAAGGTCTTATAGCCACTGTACTTAAGTTCTGTTGACAAGTGAAGTCCCTAATAGGCTACCTTATCTAAGAAAACGTTTCAAACACAATAAAAAGATTTAAAAGATTTAAAAGGTCTAATAAGGGTTTCTGACGTCAGATCTAATAAGGTCTATTGAAAAAGATTGAGCTACCTAGATATTAGAAATAAGGTAGCGAATACAAAGATTGAGGACAAGATTGAGGACAACAAGATCTAATAAGGTCTAAATAGGTCAATAAGGTCTTATAGCCACTGTACTTAAGTTCTGTTGACAAGTGAAGTCCCTAATAGGCTACCTTATCTAAGAAAACGTTTCAAACACAATAAAAAGATTTAAAAGATTTAAAAGGTCTAATAAGGGTTTCTGACGTCAGATCTAATAAGGTCTATTGAAAAAGATTGAGCTACCTAGATATTAGAAATAAGGTAGCGAATACAAAGATTGAGGACAAGATTGAGGACAACAAGATCTAATAAGGTCTAAATAGGTCAATAAGGTCTTATAGCCACTGTACTTAAGTTCTGTTGACAAGTGAAGTCCCTAATAGGCTACCTTATCTAAGAAAACGTTTCAAACACAATAAAAAGATTTAAAAGATTTAAAAGGTCTAATAAGGGTTTCTGACGTCAGATCTAATAAGGTCTATTGAAAAAGATTGAGCTACCTAGATATTAGAAATAAGGTAGCGAATACAAAGATTGAGGACAAGATTGAGGACAACAAGATCTAATAAGGTCTAAATAGGTCAATAAGGTCTTATAGCCACTGTACTTAAGTTCTGTTGACAAGTGAAGTCCCTAATAGGCTACCTTATCTAAGAAAACGTTTCAAACACAATAAAAAGATTTAAAAGATTTAAAAGGTCTAATAAGGGTTTCTGACGTCAGATCTAATAAGGTCTATTGAAAAAGATTGAGCTACCTAGATATTAGAAATAAGGTAGCGAATACAAAGATTGAGGACAAGATTGAGGACAACAAGATCTAATAAGGTCTAAATAGGTCAATAAGGTCTTATAGCCACTGTACTTAAGTTCTGTTGACAAGTGAAGTCCCTAATAGGCTACCTTATCTAAGAAAACGTTTCAAACACAATAAAAAGATTTAAAAGATTTAAAAGGTCTAATAAGGGTTTCTGACGTCAGATCTAATAAGGTCTATTGAAAAAGATTGAGCTACCTAGATATTAGAAATAAGGTAGCGAATACAAAGATTGAGGACAAGATTGAGGACAACAAGATCTAATAAGGTCTAAATAGGTCAATAAGGTCTTATAGCCACTGTACTTAAGTTCTGTTGACAAGTGAAGTCCCTAATAGGCTACCTTATCTAAGAAAACGTTTCAAACACAATAAAAAGATTTAAAAGATTTAAAAGGTCTAATAAGGGTTTCTGACGTCAGATCTAATAAGGTCTATTGAAAAAGATTGAGCTACCTAGATATTAGAAATAAGGTAGCGAATACAAAGATTGAGGACAAGATTGAGGACAACAAGATCTAATAAGGTCTAAATAGGTCAATAAGGTCTTATAGCCACTGTACTTAAGTTCTGTTGACAAGTGAAGTCCCTAATAGGCTACCTTATCTAAGAAAACGTTTCAAACACAATAAAAAGATTTAAAAGATTTAAAAGGTCTAATAAGGGTTTCTGACGTCAGATCTAATAAGGTCTATTGAAAAAGATTGAGCTACCTAGATATTAGAAATAAGGTAGCGAATACAAAGATTGAGGACAAGATTGAGGACAACAAGATCTAATAAGGTCTAAATAGGTCAATAAGGTCTTATAGCCACTGTACTTAAGTTCTGTTGACAAGTGAAGTCCCTAATAGGCTACCTTATCTAAGAAAACGTTTCAAACACAATAAAAAGATTTAAAAGATTTAAAAGGTCTAATAAGGGTTTCTGACGTCAGATCTAATAAGGTCTATTGAAAAAGATTGAGCTACCTAGATATTAGAAATAAGGTAGCGAATACAAAGATTGAGGACAAGATTGAGGACAACAAGATCTAATAAGGTCTAAATAGGTCAATAAGGTCTTATAGCCACTGTACTTAAGTTCTGTTGACAAGTGAAGTCCCTAATAGGCTACCTTATCTAAGAAAACGTTTCAAACACAATAAAAAGATTTAAAAGATTTAAAAGGTCTAATAAGGGTTTCTGACGTCAGATCTAATAAGGTCTATTGAAAAAGATTGAGCTACCTAGATATTAGAAATAAGGTAGCGAATACAAAGATTGAGGACAAGATTGAGGACAACAAGATCTAATAAGGTCTAAATAGGTCAATAAGGTCTTATAGCCACTGTACTTAAGTTCTGTTGACAAGTGAAGTCCCTAATAGGCTACCTTATCTAAGAAAACGTTTCAAACACAATAAAAAGATTTAAAAGATTTAAAAGGTCTAATAAGGGTTTCTGACGTCAGATCTAATAAGGTCTATTGAAAAAGATTGAGCTACCTAGATATTAGAAATAAGGTAGCGAATACAAAGATTGAGGACAAGATTGAGGACAACAAGATCTAATAAGGTCTAAATAGGTCAATAAGGTCTTATAGCCACTGTACTTAAGTTCTGTTGACAAGTGAAGTCCCTAATAGGCTACCTTATCTAAGAAAACGTTTCAAACACAATAAAAAGATTTAAAAGATTTAAAAGGTCTAATAAGGGTTTCTGACGTCAGATCTAATAAGGTCTATTGAAAAAGATTGAGCTACCTAGATATATAGAAATAAGGTAGCGAATACAAAGATTGAGGACAAGATTGAGGACAACAAGATCTAATAAGGTCTAAATAGGTCAATAAGGTCTTATAGCCACTGTACTTAAGTTCTGTTGACAAGTGAAGTCCCTAATAGGCTACCTTATCTAAGAAAACGTTTCAAACACAATAAAAAGATTTAAAAGATTTAAAAGGTCTAATAAGGGTTTCTGACGTCAGATCTAATAAGGTCTATTGAAAAAGATTGAGCTACCTAGATATTAGAAATAAGGTAGCGAATACAAAGATTGAGGACAAGATTGAGGACAACAAGATCTAATAAGGTCTAAATAGGTCAATAAGGTCTTATAGCCACTGTACTTAAGTTCTGTTGACAAGTGAAGTCCCTAATAGGCTACCTTATCTAAGAAAACGTTTCAAACACAATAAAAAGATTTAAAAGATTTAAAAGGTCTAATAAGGGTTTCTGACGTCAGATCTAATAAGGTCTATTGAAAAAGATTGAGCTACCTAGATATTAGAAATAAGGTAGCGAATACAAAGATTGAGGACAAGATTGAGGACAACAAGATCTAATAAGGTCTAAATAGGTCAATAAGGTCTTATAGCCACTGTACTTAAGTTCTGTTGACAAGTGAAGTCCCTAATAGGCTACCTTATCTAAGAAAACGTTTCAAACACAATAAAAAGATTTAAAAGATTTAAAAGGTCTAATAAGGGTTTCTGACGTCAGATCTAATAAGGTCTATTGAAAAAGATTGAGCTACCTAGATATTAGAAATAAGGTAGCGAATACAAAGATTGAGGACAAGATTGAGGACAACAAGATCTAATAAGGTCTAAATAGGTCAATAAGGTCTTATAGCCACTGTACTTAAGTTCTGTTGACAAGTGAAGTCCCTAATAGGCTACCTTATCTAAGAAAACGTTTCAAACACAATAAAAAGATTTAAAAGATTTAAAAGGTCTAATAAGGGTTTCTGACGTCAGATCTAATAAGGTCTATTGAAAAAGATTGAGCTACCTAGATATTAGAAATAAGGTAGCGAATACAAAGATTGAGGACAAGATTGAGGACAACAAGATCTAATAAGGTCTAAATAGGTCAATAAGGTCTTATAGCCACTGTACTTAAGTTCTGTTGACAAGTGAAGTCCCTAATAGGCTACCTTATCTAAGAAAACGTTTCAAACACAATAAAAAGATTTAAAAGATTTAAAAGGTCTAATAAGGGTTTCTGACGTCAGATCTAATAAGGTCTATTGAAAAAGATTGAGCTACCTAGATATTAGAAATAAGGTAGCGAATACAAAGATTGAGGACAAGATTGAGGACAACAAGATCTAATAAGGTCTAAATAGGTCAATAAGGTCTTATAGCCACTGTACTTAAGTTCTGTTGACAAGTGAAGTCCCTAATAGGCTACCTTATCTAAGAAAACGTTTCAAACACAATAAAAAGATTTAAAAGATTTAAAAGGTCTAATAAGGGTTTCTGACGTCAGATCTAATAAGGTCTATTGAAAAAGATTGAGCTACCTAGATATTAGAAATAAGGTAGCGAATACAAAGATTGAGGACAAGATTGAGGACAACAAGATCTAATAAGGTCTAAATAGGTCAATAAGGTCTTATAGCCACTGTACTTAAGTTCTGTTGACAAGTGAAGTCCCTAATAGGCTACCTTATCTAAGAAAACGTTTCAAACACAATAAAAAGATTTAAAAGATTTAAAAGGTCTAATAAGGGTTTCTGACGTCAGATCTAATAAGGTCTATTGAAAAAGATTGAGCTACCTAGATATTAGAAATAAGGTAGCGAATACAAAGATTGAGGACAAGATTGAGGACAACAAGATCTAATAAGGTCTAAATAGGTCAATAAGGTCTTATAGCCACTGTACTTAAGTTCTGTTGACAAGTGAAGTCCCTAATAGGCTACCTTATCTAAGAAAACGTTTCAAACACAATAAAAAGATTTAAAAGATTTAAAAGGTCTAATAAGGGTTTCTGACGTCAGATCTAATAAGGTCTATTGAAAAAGATTGAGCTACCTAGATATTAGAAATAAGGTAGCGAATACAAAGATTGAGGACAAGATTGAGGACAACAAGATCTAATAAGGTCTAAATAGGTCAATAAGGTCTTATAGCCACTGTACTTAAGTTCTGTTGACAAGTGAAGTCCCTAATAGGCTACCTTATCTAAGAAAACGTTTCAAACACAATAAAAAGATTTAAAAGATTTAAAAGGTCTAATAAGGGTTTCTGACGTCAGATCTAATAAGGTCTATTGAAAAAGATTGAGCTACCTAGATATTAGAAATAAGGTAGCGAATACAAAGATTGAGGACAAGATTGAGGACAACAAGATCTAATAAGGTCTAAATAGGTCAATAAGGTCTTATAGCCACTGTACTTAAGTTCTGTTGACAAGTGAAGTCCCTAATAGGCTACCTTATCTAAGAAAACGTTTCAAACACAATAAAAAGATTTAAAAGATTTAAAAGGTCTAATAAGGGTTTCTGACGTCAGATCTAATAAGGTCTATTGAAAAAGATTGAGCTACCTAGATATTAGAAATAAGGTAGCGAATACAAAGATTGAGGACAAGATTGAGGACAACAAGATCTAATAAGGTCTAAATAGGTCAATAAGGTCTTATAGCCACTGTACTTAAGTTCTGTTGACAAGTGAAGTCCCTAATAGGCTACCTTATCTAAGAAAACGTTTCAAACACAATAAAAAGATTTAAAAGATTTAAAAGGTCTAATAAGGGTTTCTGACGTCAGATCTAATAAGGTCTATTGAAAAAGATTGAGCTACCTAGATATTAGAAATAAGGTAGCGAATACAAAGATTGAGGACAAGATTGAGGACAACAAGATCTAATAAGGTCTAAATAGGTCAATAAGGTCTTATAGCCACTGTACTTAAGTTCTGTTGACAAGTGAAGTCCCTAATAGGCTACCTTATCTAAGAAAACGTTTCAAACACAATAAAAAGATTTAAAAGATTTAAAAGGTCTAATAAGGGTTTCTGACGTCAGATCTAATAAGGTCTATTGAAAAAGATTGAGCTACCTAGATATTAGAAATAAGGTAGCGAATACAAAGATTGAGGACAAGATTGAGGACAACAAGATCTAATAAGGTCTAAATAGGTCAATAAGGTCTTATAGCCACTGTACTTAAGTTCTGTTGACAAGTGAAGTCCCTAATAGGCTACCTTATCTAAGAAAACGTTTCAAACACAATAAAAAGATTTAAAAGATTTAAAAGGTCTAATAAGGGTTTCTGACGTCAGATCTAATAAGGTCTATTGAAAAAGATTGAGCTACCTAGATATTAGAAATAAGGTAGCGAATACAAAGATTGAGGACAAGATTGAGGACAACAAGATCTAATAAGGTCTAAATAGGTCAATAAGGTCTTATAGCCACTGTACTTAAGTTCTGTTGACAAGTGAAGTCCCTAATAGGCTACCTTATCTAAGAAAACGTTTCAAACACAATAAAAAGATTTAAAAGATTTAAAAGGTCTAATAAGGGTTTCTGACGTCAGATCTAATAAGGTCTATTGAAAAAGATTGAGCTACCTAGATATTAGAAATAAGGTAGCGAATACAAAGATTGAGGACAAGATTGAGGACAACAAGATCTAATAAGGTCTAAATAGGTCAATAAGGTCTTATAGCCACTGTACTTAAGTTCTGTTGACAAGTGAAGTCCCTAATAGGCTACCTTATCTAAGAAAACGTTTCAAACACAATAAAAAGATTTAAAAGATTTAAAAGGTCTAATAAGGGTTTCTGACGTCAGATCTAATAAGGTCTATTGAAAAAGATTGAGCTACCTAGATATTAGAAATAAGGTAGCGAATACAAAGATTGAGGACAAGATTGAGGACAACAAGATCTAATAAGGTCTAAATAGGTCAATAAGGTCTTATAGCCACTGTACTTAAGTTCTGTTGACAAGTGAAGTCCCTAATAGGCTACCTTATCTAAGAAAACGTTTCAAACACAATAAAAAGATTTAAAAGATTTAAAAGGTCTAATAAGGGTTTCTGACGTCAGATCTAATAAGGTCTATTGAAAAAGATTGAGCTACCTAGATATTAGAAATAAGGTAGCGAATACAAAGATTGAGGACAAGATTGAGGACAACAAGATCTAATAAGGTCTAAATAGGTCAATAAGGTCTTATAGCCACTGTACTTAAGTTCTGTTGACAAGTGAAGTCCCTAATAGGCTACCTTATCTAAGAAAACGTTTCAAACACAATAAAAAGATTTAAAAGATTTAAAAGGTCTAATAAGGGTTTCTGACGTCAGATCTAATAAGGTCTATTGAAAAAGATTGAGCTACCTAGATATTAGAAATAAGGTAGCGAATACAAAGATTGAGGACAAGATTGAGGACAACAAGATCTAATAAGGTCTAAATAGGTCAATAAGGTCTTATAGCCACTGTACTTAAGTTCTGTTGACAAGTGAAGTCCCTAATAGGCTACCTTATCTAAGAAAACGTTTCAAACACAATAAAAAGATTTAAAAGATTTAAAAGGTCTAATAAGGGTTTCTGACGTCAGATCTAATAAGGTCTATTGAAAAAGATTGAGCTACCTAGATATTAGAAATAAGGTAGCGAATACAAAGATTGAGGACAAGATTGAGGACAACAAGATCTAATAAGGTCTAAATAGGTCAATAAGGTCTTATAGCCACTGTACTTAAGTTCTGTTGACAAGTGAAGTCCCTAATAGGCTACCTTATCTAAGAAAACGTTTCAAACACAATAAAAAGATTTAAAAGATTTAAAAGGTCTAATAAGGGTTTCTGACGTCAGATCTAATAAGGTCTATTGAAAAAGATTGAGCTACCTAGATATTAGAAATAAGGTAGCGAATACAAAGATTGAGGACAAGATTGAGGACAACAAGATCTAATAAGGTCTAAATAGGTCAATAAGGTCTTATAGCCACTGTACTTAAGTTCTGTTGACAAGTGAAGTCCCTAATAGGCTACCTTATCTAAGAAAACGTTTCAAACACAATAAAAAGATTTAAAAGATTTAAAAGGTCTAATAAGGGTTTCTGACGTCAGATCTAATAAGGTCTATTGAAAAAGATTGAGCTACCTAGATATTAGAAATAAGGTAGCGAATACAAAGATTGAGGACAAGATTGAGGACAACAAGATCTAATAAGGTCTAAATAGGTCAATAAGGTCTTATAGCCACTGTACTTAAGTTCTGTTGACAAGTGAAGTCCCTAATAGGCTACCTTATCTAAGAAAACGTTTCAAACACAATAAAAAGATTTAAAAGATTTAAAAGGTCTAATAAGGGTTTCTGACGTCAGATCTAATAAGGTCTATTGAAAAAGATTGAGCTACCTAGATATTAGAAATAAGGTAGCGAATACAAAGATTGAGGACAAGATTGAGGACAACAAGATCTAATAAGGTCTAAATAGGTCAATAAGGTCTTATAGCCACTGTACTTAAGTTCTGTTGACAAGTGAAGTCCCTAATAGGCTACCTTATCTAAGAAAACGTTTCAAACACAATAAAAAGATTTAAAAGATTTAAAAGGTCTAATAAGGGTTTCTGACGTCAGATCTAATAAGGTCTATTGAAAAAGATTGAGCTACCTAGATATTAGAAATAAGGTAGCGAATACAAAGATTGAGGACAAGATTGAGGACAACAAGATCTAATAAGGTCTAAATAGGTCAATAAGGTCTTATAGCCACTGTACTTAAGTTCTGTTGACAAGTGAAGTCCCTAATAGGCTACCTTATCTAAGAAAACGTTTCAAACACAATAAAAAGATTTAAAAGATTTAAAAGGTCTAATAAGGGTTTCTGACGTCAGATCTAATAAGGTCTATTGAAAAAGATTGAGCTACCTAGATATTAGAAATAAGGTAGCGAATACAAAGATTGAGGACAAGATTGAGGACAACAAGATCTAATAAGGTCTAAATAGGTCAATAAGGTCTTATAGCCACTGTACTTAAGTTCTGTTGACAAGTGAAGTCCCTAATAGGCTACCTTATCTAAGAAAACGTTTCAAACACAATAAAAAGATTTAAAAGATTTAAAAGGTCTAATAAGGGTTTCTGACGTCAGATCTAATAAGGTCTATTGAAAAAGATTGAGCTACCTAGATATTAGAAATAAGGTAGCGAATACAAAGATTGAGGACAAGATTGAGGACAACAAGATCTAATAAGGTCTAAATAGGTCAATAAGGTCTTATAGCCACTGTACTTAAGTTCTGTTGACAAGTGAAGTCCCTAATAGGCTACCTTATCTAAGAAAACGTTTCAAACACAATAAAAAGATTTAAAAGATTTAAAAGGTCTAATAAGGGTTTCTGACGTCAGATCTAATAAGGTCTATTGAAAAAGATTGAGCTACCTAGATATAGAAATAAGGTAGCGAATACAAAGATTGAGGACAAGATTGAGGACAACAAGATCTAATAAGGTCTAAATAGGTCAATAAGGTCTTATAGCCACTGTACTTAAGTTCTGTTGACAAGTGAAGTCCCTAATAGGCTACCTTATCTAAGAAAACGTTTCAAACACAATAAAAAGATTTAAAAGATTTAAAAGGTCTAATAAGGGTTTCTGACGTCAGATCTAATAAGGTCTATTGAAAAAGATTGAGCTACCTAGATATTAGAAATAAGGTAGCGAATACAAAGATTGAGGACAAGATTGAGGACAACAAGATCTAATAAGGTCTAAATAGGTCAATAAGGTCTTATAGCCACTGTACTTAAGTTCTGTTGACAAGTGAAGTCCCTAATAGGCTACCTTATCTAAGAAAACGTTTCAAACACAATAAAAAGATTTAAAAGATTTAAAAGGTCTAATAAGGGTTTCTGACGTCAGATCTAATAAGGTCTATTGAAAAAGATTGAGCTACCTAGATATTAGAAATAAGGTAGCGAATACAAAGATTGAGGACAAGATTGAGGACAACAAGATCTAATAAGGTCTAAATAGGTCAATAAGGTCTTATAGCCACTGTACTTAAGTTCTGTTGACAAGTGAAGTCCCTAATAGGCTACCTTATCTAAGAAAACGTTTCAAACACAATAAAAAGATTTAAAAGATTTAAAAGGTCTAATAAGGGTTTCTGACGTCAGATCTAATAAGGTCTATTGAAAAAGATTGAGCTACCTAGATATTAGAAATAAGGTAGCGAATACAAAGATTGAGGACAAGATTGAGGACAACAAGATCTAATAAGGTCTAAATAGGTCAATAAGGTCTTATAGCCACTGTACTTAAGTTCTGTTGACAAGTGAAGTCCCTAATAGGCTACCTTATCTAAGAAAACGTTTCAAACACAATAAAAAGATTTAAAAGATTTAAAAGGTCTAATAAGGGTTTCTGACGTCAGATCTAATAAGGTCTATTGAAAAAGATTGAGCTACCTAGATATTAGAAATAAGGTAGCGAATACAAAGATTGAGGACAAGATTGAGGACAACAAGATCTAATAAGGTCTAAATAGGTCAATAAGGTCTTATAGCCACTGTACTTAAGTTCTGTTGACAAGTGAAGTCCCTAATAGGCTACCTTATCTAAGAAAACGTTTCAAACACAATAAAAAGATTTAAAAGATTTAAAAGGTCTAATAAGGGTTTCTGACGTCAGATCTAATAAGGTCTATTGAAAAAGATTGAGCTACCTAGATATTAGAAATAAGGTAGCGAATACAAAGATTGAGGACAAGATTGAGGACAACAAGATCTAATAAGGTCTAAATAGGTCAATAAGGTCTTATAGCCACTGTACTTAAGTTCTGTTGACAAGTGAAGTCCCTAATAGGCTACCTTATCTAAGAAAACGTTTCAAACACAATAAAAAGATTTAAAAGATTTAAAAGGTCTAATAAGGGTTTCTGACGTCAGATCTAATAAGGTCTATTGAAAAAGATTGAGCTACCTAGATATTAGAAATAAGGTAGCGAATACAAAGATTGAGGACAAGATTGAGGACAACAAGATCTAATAAGGTCTAAATAGGTCAATAAGGTCTTATAGCCACTGTACTTAAGTTCTGTTGACAAGTGAAGTCCCTAATAGGCTACCTTATCTAAGAAAACGTTTCAAACACAATAAAAAGATTTAAAAGATTTAAAAGGTCTAATAAGGGTTTCTGACGTCAGATCTAATAAGGTCTATTGAAAAAGATTGAGCTACCTAGATATTAGAAATAAGGTAGCGAATACAAAGATTGAGGACAAGATTGAGGACAACAAGATCTAATAAGGTCTAAATAGGTCAATAAGGTCTTATAGCCACTGTACTTAAGTTCTGTTGACAAGTGAAGTCCCTAATAGGCTACCTTATCTAAGAAAACGTTTCAAACACAATAAAAAGATTTAAAAGATTTAAAAGGTCTAATAAGGGTTTCTGACGTCAGATCTAATAAGGTCTATTGAAAAAGATTGAGCTACCTAGATATTAGAAATAAGGTAGCGAATACAAAGATTGAGGACAAGATTGAGGACAACAAGATCTAATAAGGTCTAAATAGGTCAATAAGGTCTTATAGCCACTGTACTTAAGTTCTGTTGACAAGTGAAGTCCCTAATAGGCTACCTTATCTAAGAAAACGTTTCAAACACAATAAAAAGATTTAAAAGATTTAAAAGGTCTAATAAGGGTTTCTGACGTCAGATCTAATAAGGTCTATTGAAAAAGATTGAGCTACCTAGATATTAGAAATAAGGTAGCGAATACAAAGATTGAGGACAAGATTGAGGACAACAAGATCTAATAAGGTCTAAATAGGTCAATAAGGTCTTATAGCCACTGTACTTAAGTTCTGTTGACAAGTGAAGTCCCTAATAGGCTACCTTATCTAAGAAAACGTTTCAAACACAATAAAAAGATTTAAAAGATTTAAAAGGTCTAATAAGGGTTTCTGACGTCAGATCTAATAAGGTCTATTGAAAAAGATTGAGCTACCTAGATATTAGAAATAAGGTAGCGAATACAAAGATTGAGGACAAGATTGAGGACAACAAGATCTAATAAGGTCTAAATAGGTCAATAAGGTCTTATAGCCACTGTACTTAAGTTCTGTTGACAAGTGAAGTCCCTAATAGGCTACCTTATCTAAGAAAACGTTTCAAACACAATAAAAAGATTTAAAAGATTTAAAAGGTCTAATAAGGGTTTCTGACGTCAGATCTAATAAGGTCTATTGAAAAAGATTGAGCTACCTAGATATTAGAAATAAGGTAGCGAATACAAAGATTGAGGACAAGATTGAGGACAACAAGATCTAATAAGGTCTAAATAGGTCAATAAGGTCTTATAGCCACTGTACTTAAGTTCTGTTGACAAGTGAAGTCCCTAATAGGCTACCTTATCTAAGAAAACGTTTCAAACACAATAAAAAGATTTAAAAGATTTAAAAGGTCTAATAAGGGTTTCTGACGTCAGATCTAATAAGGTCTATTGAAAAAGATTGAGCTACCTAGATATTAGAAATAAGGTAGCGAATACAAAGATTGAGGACAAGATTGAGGACAACAAGATCTAATAAGGTCTAAATAGGTCAATAAGGTCTTATAGCCACTGTACTTAAGTTCTGTTGACAAGTGAAGTCCCTAATAGGCTACCTTATCTAAGAAAACGTTTCAAACACAATAAAAAGATTTAAAAGATTTAAAAGGTCTAATAAGGGTTTCTGACGTCAGATCTAATAAGGTCTATTGAAAAAGATTGAGCTACCTAGATATTAGAAATAAGGTAGCGAATACAAAGATTGAGGACAAGATTGAGGACAACAAGATCTAATAAGGTCTAAATAGGTCAATAAGGTCTTATAGCCACTGTACTTAAGTTCTGTTGACAAGTGAAGTCCCTAATAGGCTACCTTATCTAAGAAAACGTTTCAAACACAATAAAAAGATTTAAAAGATTTAAAAGGTCTAATAAGGGTTTCTGACGTCAGATCTAATAAGGTCTATTGAAAAAGATTGAGCTACCTAGATATTAGAAATAAGGTAGCGAATACAAAGATTGAGGACAAGATTGAGGACAACAAGATCTAATAAGGTCTAAATAGGTCAATAAGGTCTTATAGCCACTGTACTTAAGTTCTGTTGACAAGTGAAGTCCCTAATAGGCTACCTTATCTAAGAAAACGTTTCAAACACAATAAAAAGATTTAAAAGATTTAAAAGGTCTAATAAGGGTTTCTGACGTCAGATCTAATAAGGTCTATTGAAAAAGATTGAGCTACCTAGATATTAGAAATAAGGTAGCGAATACAAAGATTGAGGACAAGATTGAGGACAACAAGATCTAATAAGGTCTAAATAGGTCAATAAGGTCTTATAGCCACTGTACTTAAGTTCTGTTGACAAGTGAAGTCCCTAATAGGCTACCTTATCTAAGAAAACGTTTCAAACACAATAAAAAGATTTAAAAGATTTAAAAGGTCTAATAAGGGTTTCTGACGTCAGATCTAATAAGGTCTATTGAAAAAGATTGAGCTACCTAGATATTAGAAATAAGGTAGCGAATACAAAGATTGAGGACAAGATTGAGGACAACAAGATCTAATAAGGTCTAAATAGGTCAATAAGGTCTTATAGCCACTGTACTTAAGTTCTGTTGACAAGTGAAGTCCCTAATAGGCTACCTTATCTAAGAAAACGTTTCAAACACAATAAAAAGATTTAAAAGATTTAAAAGGTCTAATAAGGGTTTCTGACGTCAGATCTAATAAGGTCTATTGAAAAAGATTGAGCTACCTAGATATTAGAAATAAGGTAGCGAATACAAAGATTGAGGACAAGATTGAGGACAACAAGATCTAATAAGGTCTAAATAGGTCAATAAGGTCTTATAGCCACTGTACTTAAGTTCTGTTGACAAGTGAAGTCCCTAATAGGCTACCTTATCTAAGAAAACGTTTCAAACACAATAAAAAGATTTAAAAGATTTAAAAGGTCTAATAAGGGTTTCTGACGTCAGATCTAATAAGGTCTATTGAAAAAGATTGAGCTACCTAGATATTAGAAATAAGGTAGCGAATACAAAGATTGAGGACAAGATTGAGGACAACAAGATCTAATAAGGTCTAAATAGGTCAATAAGGTCTTATAGCCACTGTACTTAAGTTCTGTTGACAAGTGAAGTCCCTAATAGGCTACCTTATCTAAGAAAACGTTTCAAACACAATAAAAAGATTTAAAAGATTTAAAAGGTCTAATAAGGGTTTCTGACGTCAGATCTAATAAGGTCTATTGAAAAAGATTGAGCTACCTAGATATTAGAAATAAGGTAGCGAATACAAAGATTGAGGACAAGATTGAGGACAACAAGATCTAATAAGGTCTAAATAGGTCAATAAGGTCTTATAGCCACTGTACTTAAGTTCTGTTGACAAGTGAAGTCCCTAATAGGCTACCTTATCTAAGAAAACGTTTCAAACACAATAAAAAGATTTAAAAGATTTAAAAGGTCTAATAAGGGTTTCTGACGTCAGATCTAATAAGGTCTATTGAAAAAGATTGAGCTACCTAGATATTAGAAATAAGGTAGCGAATACAAAGATTGAGGACAAGATTGAGGACAACAAGATCTAATAAGGTCTAAATAGGTCAATAAGGTCTTATAGCCACTGTACTTAAGTTCTGTTGACAAGTGAAGTCCCTAATAGGCTACCTTATCTAAGAAAACGTTTCAAACACAATAAAAAGATTTAAAAGATTTAAAAGGTCTAATAAGGGTTTCTGACGTCAGATCTAATAAGGTCTATTGAAAAAGATTGAGCTACCTAGATATTAGAAATAAGGTAGCGAATACAAAGATTGAGGACAAGATTGAGGACAACAAGATCTAATAAGGTCTAAATAGGTCAATAAGGTCTTATAGCCACTGTACTTAAGTTCTGTTGACAAGTGAAGTCCCTAATAGGCTACCTTATCTAAGAAAACGTTTCAAACACAATAAAAAGATTTAAAAGATTTAAAAGGTCTAATAAGGGTTTCTGACGTCAGATCTAATAAGGTCTATTGAAAAAGATTGAGCTACCTAGATATTAGAAATAAGGTAGCGAATACAAAGATTGAGGACAAGATTGAGGACAACAAGATCTAATAAGGTCTAAATAGGTCAATAAGGTCTTATAGCCACTGTACTTAAGTTCTGTTGACAAGTGAAGTCCCTAATAGGCTACCTTATCTAAGAAAACGTTTCAAACACAATAAAAAGATTTAAAAGATTTAAAAGGTCTAATAAGGGTTTCTGACGTCAGATCTAATAAGGTCTATTGAAAAAGATTGAGCTACCTAGATATTAGAAATAAGGTAGCGAATACAAAGATTGAGGACAAGATTGAGGACAACAAGATCTAATAAGGTCTAAATAGGTCAATAAGGTCTTATAGCCACTGTACTTAAGTTCTGTTGACAAGTGAAGTCCCTAATAGGCTACCTTATCTAAGAAAACGTTTCAAACACAATAAAAAGATTTAAAAGATTTAAAAGGTCTAATAAGGGTTTCTGACGTCAGATCTAATAAGGTCTATTGAAAAAGATTGAGCTACCTAGATATTAGAAATAAGGTAGCGAATACAAAGATTGAGGACAAGATTGAGGACAACAAGATCTAATAAGGTCTAAATAGGTCAATAAGGTCTTATAGCCACTGTACTTAAGTTCTGTTGACAAGTGAAGTCCCTAATAGGCTACCTTATCTAAGAAAACGTTTCAAACACAATAAAAAGATTTAAAAGATTTAAAAGGTCTAATAAGGGTTTCTGACGTCAGATCTAATAAGGTCTATTGAAAAAGATTGAGCTACCTAGATATTAGAAATAAGGTAGCGAATACAAAGATTGAGGACAAGATTGAGGACAACAAGATCTAATAAGGTCTAAATAGGTCAATAAGGTCTTATAGCCACTGTACTTAAGTTCTGTTGACAAGTGAAGTCCCTAATAGGCTACCTTATCTAAGAAAACGTTTCAAACACAATAAAAAGATTTAAAAGATTTAAAAGGTCTAATAAGGGTTTCTGACGTCAGATCTAATAAGGTCTATTGAAAAAGATTGAGCTACCTAGATATTAGAAATAAGGTAGCGAATACAAAGATTGAGGACAAGATTGAGGACAACAAGATCTAATAAGGTCTAAATAGGTCAATAAGGTCTTATAGCCACTGTACTTAAGTTCTGTTGACAAGTGAAGTCCCTAATAGGCTACCTTATCTAAGAAAACGTTTCAAACACAATAAAAAGATTTAAAAGATTTAAAAGGTCTAATAAGGGTTTCTGACGTCAGATCTAATAAGGTCTATTGAAAAAGATTGAGCTACCTAGATATTAGAAATAAGGTAGCGAATACAAAGATTGAGGACAAGATTGAGGACAACAAGATCTAATAAGGTCTAAATAGGTCAATAAGGTCTTATAGCCACTGTACTTAAGTTCTGTTGACAAGTGAAGTCCCTAATAGGCTACCTTATCTAAGAAAACGTTTCAAACACAATAAAAAGATTTAAAAGATTTAAAAGGTCTAATAAGGGTTTCTGACGTCAGATCTAATAAGGTCTATTGAAAAAGATTGAGCTACCTAGATATTAGAAATAAGGTAGCGAATACAAAGATTGAGGACAAGATTGAGGACAACAAGATCTAATAAGGTCTAAATAGGTCAATAAGGTCTTATAGCCACTGTACTTAAGTTCTGTTGACAAGTGAAGTCCCTAATAGGCTACCTTATCTAAGAAAACGTTTCAAACACAATAAAAAGATTTAAAAGATTTAAAAGGTCTAATAAGGGTTTCTGACGTCAGATCTAATAAGGTCTATTGAAAAAGATTGAGCTACCTAGATATTAGAAATAAGGTAGCGAATACAAAGATTGAGGACAAGATTGAGGACAACAAGATCTAATAAGGTCTAAATAGGTCAATAAGGTCTTATAGCCACTGTACTTAAGTTCTGTTGACAAGTGAAGTCCCTAATAGGCTACCTTATCTAAGAAAACGTTTCAAACACAATAAAAAGATTTAAAAGATTTAAAAGGTCTAATAAGGGTTTCTGACGTCAGATCTAATAAGGTCTATTGAAAAAGATTGAGCTACCTAGATATTAGAAATAAGGTAGCGAATACAAAGATTGAGGACAAGATTGAGGACAACAAGATCTAATAAGGTCTAAATAGGTCAATAAGGTCTTATAGCCACTGTACTTAAGTTCTGTTGACAAGTGAAGTCCCTAATAGGCTACCTTATCTAAGAAAACGTTTCAAACACAATAAAAAGATTTAAAAGATTTAAAAGGTCTAATAAGGGTTTCTGACGTCAGATCTAATAAGGTCTATTGAAAAAGATTGAGCTACCTAGATATTAGAAATAAGGTAGCGAATACAAAGATTGAGGACAAGATTGAGGACAACAAGATCTAATAAGGTCTAAATAGGTCAATAAGGTCTTATAGCCACTGTACTTAAGTTCTGTTGACAAGTGAAGTCCCTAATAGGCTACCTTATCTAAGAAAACGTTTCAAACACAATAAAAAGATTTAAAAGATTTAAAAGGTCTAATAAGGGTTTCTGACGTCAGATCTAATAAGGTCTATTGAAAAAGATTGAGCTACCTAGATATTAGAAATAAGGTAGCGAATACAAAGATTGAGGACAAGATTGAGGACAACAAGATCTAATAAGGTCTAAATAGGTCAATAAGGTCTTATAGCCACTGTACTTAAGTTCTGTTGACAAGTGAAGTCCCTAATAGGCTACCTTATCTAAGAAAACGTTTCAAACACAATAAAAAGATTTAAAAGATTTAAAAGGTCTAATAAGGGTTTCTGACGTCAGATCTAATAAGGTCTATTGAAAAAGATTGAGCTACCTAGATATTAGAAATAAGGTAGCGAATACAAAGATTGAGGACAAGATTGAGGACAACAAGATCTAATAAGGTCTAAATAGGTCAATAAGGTCTTATAGCCACTGTACTTAAGTTCTGTTGACAAGTGAAGTCCCTAATAGGCTACCTTATCTAAGAAAACGTTTCAAACACAATAAAAAGATTTAAAAGATTTAAAAGGTCTAATAAGGGTTTCTGACGTCAGATCTAATAAGGTCTATTGAAAAAGATTGAGCTACCTAGATATTAGAAATAAGGTAGCGAATACAAAGATTGAGGACAAGATTGAGGACAACAAGATCTAATAAGGTCTAAATAGGTCAATAAGGTCTTATAGCCACTGTACTTAAGTTCTGTTGACAAGTGAAGTCCCTAATAGGCTACCTTATCTAAGAAAACGTTTCAAACACAATAAAAAGATTTAAAAGATTTAAAAGGTCTAATAAGGGTTTCTGACGTCAGATCTAATAAGGTCTATTGAAAAAGATTGAGCTACCTAGATATTAGAAATAAGGTAGCGAATACAAAGATTGAGGACAAGATTGAGGACAACAAGATCTAATAAGGTCTAAATAGGTCAATAAGGTCTTATAGCCACTGTACTTAAGTTCTGTTGACAAGTGAAGTCCCTAATAGGCTACCTTATCTAAGAAAACGTTTCAAACACAATAAAAAGATTTAAAAGATTTAAAAGGTCTAATAAGGGTTTCTGACGTCAGATCTAATAAGGTCTATTGAAAAAGATTGAGCTACCTAGATATTAGAAATAAGGTAGCGAATACAAAGATTGAGGACAAGATTGAGGACAACAAGATCTAATAAGGTCTAAATAGGTCAATAAGGTCTTATAGCCACTGTACTTAAGTTCTGTTGACAAGTGAAGTCCCTAATAGGCTACCTTATCTAAGAAAACGTTTCAAACACAATAAAAAGATTTAAAAGATTTAAAAGGTCTAATAAGGGTTTCTGACGTCAGATCTAATAAGGTCTATTGAAAAAGATTGAGCTACCTAGATATTAGAAATAAGGTAGCGAATACAAAGATTGAGGACAAGATTGAGGACAACAAGATCTAATAAGGTCTAAATAGGTCAATAAGGTCTTATAGCCACTGTACTTAAGTTCTGTTGACAAGTGAAGTCCCTAATAGGCTACCTTATCTAAGAAAACGTTTCAAACACAATAAAAAGATTTAAAAGATTTAAAAGGTCTAATAAGGGTTTCTGACGTCAGATCTAATAAGGTCTATTGAAAAAGATTGAGCTACCTAGATATTAGAAATAAGGTAGCGAATACAAAGATTGAGGACAAGATTGAGGACAACAAGATCTAATAAGGTCTAAATAGGTCAATAAGGTCTTATAGCCACTGTACTTAAGTTCTGTTGACAAGTGAAGTCCCTAATAGGCTACCTTATCTAAGAAAACGTTTCAAACACAATAAAAAGATTTAAAAGATTTAAAAGGTCTAATAAGGGTTTCTGACGTCAGATCTAATAAGGTCTATTGAAAAAGATTGAGCTACCTAGATATTAGAAATAAGGTAGCGAATACAAAGATTGAGGACAAGATTGAGGACAACAAGATCTAATAAGGTCTAAATAGGTCAATAAGGTCTTATAGCCACTGTACTTAAGTTCTGTTGACAAGTGAAGTCCCTAATAGGCTACCTTATCTAAGAAAACGTTTCAAACACAATAAAAAGATTTAAAAGATTTAAAAGGTCTAATAAGGGTTTCTGACGTCAGATCTAATAAGGTCTATTGAAAAAGATTGAGCTACCTAGATATTAGAAATAAGGTAGCGAATACAAAGATTGAGGACAAGATTGAGGACAACAAGATCTAATAAGGTCTAAATAGGTCAATAAGGTCTTATAGCCACTGTACTTAAGTTCTGTTGACAAGTGAAGTCCCTAATAGGCTACCTTATCTAAGAAAACGTTTCAAACACAATAAAAAGATTTAAAAGATTTAAAAGGTCTAATAAGGGTTTCTGACGTCAGATCTAATAAGGTCTATTGAAAAAGATTGAGCTACCTAGATATTAGAAATAAGGTAGCGAATACAAAGATTGAGGACAAGATTGAGGACAACAAGATCTAATAAGGTCTAAATAGGTCAATAAGGTCTTATAGCCACTGTACTTAAGTTCTGTTGACAAGTGAAGTCCCTAATAGGCTACCTTATCTAAGAAAACGTTTCAAACACAATAAAAAGATTTAAAAGATTTAAAAGGTCTAATAAGGGTTTCTGACGTCAGATCTAATAAGGTCTATTGAAAAAGATTGAGCTACCTAGATATTAGAAATAAGGTAGCGAATACAAAGATTGAGGACAAGATTGAGGACAACAAGATCTAATAAGGTCTAAATAGGTCAATAAGGTCTTATAGCCACTGTACTTAAGTTCTGTTGACAAGTGAAGTCCCTAATAGGCTACCTTATCTAAGAAAACGTTTCAAACACAATAAAAAGATTTAAAAGATTTAAAAGGTCTAATAAGGGTTTCTGACGTCAGATCTAATAAGGTCTATTGAAAAAGATTGAGCTACCTAGATATTAGAAATAAGGTAGCGAATACAAAGATTGAGGACAAGATTGAGGACAACAAGATCTAATAAGGTCTAAATAGGTCAATAAGGTCTTATAGCCACTGTACTTAAGTTCTGTTGACAAGTGAAGTCCCTAATAGGCTACCTTATCTAAGAAAACGTTTCAAACACAATAAAAAGATTTAAAAGATTTAAAAGGTCTAATAAGGGTTTCTGACGTCAGATCTAATAAGGTCTATTGAAAAAGATTGAGCTACCTAGATATTAGAAATAAGGTAGCGAATACAAAGATTGAGGACAAGATTGAGGACAACAAGATCTAATAAGGTCTAAATAGGTCAATAAGGTCTTATAGCCACTGTACTTAAGTTCTGTTGACAAGTGAAGTCCCTAATAGGCTACCTTATCTAAGAAAACGTTTCAAACACAATAAAAAGATTTAAAAGATTTAAAAGGTCTAATAAGGGTTTCTGACGTCAGATCTAATAAGGTCTATTGAAAAAGATTGAGCTACCTAGATATTAGAAATAAGGTAGCGAATACAAAGATTGAGGACAAGATTGAGGACAACAAGATCTAATAAGGTCTAAATAGGTCAATAAGGTCTTATAGCCACTGTACTTAAGTTCTGTTGACAAGTGAAGTCCCTAATAGGCTACCTTATCTAAGAAAACGTTTCAAACACAATAAAAAGATTTAAAAGATTTAAAAGGTCTAATAAGGGTTTCTGACGTCAGATCTAATAAGGTCTATTGAAAAAGATTGAGCTACCTAGATATTAGAAATAAGGTAGCGAATACAAAGATTGAGGACAAGATTGAGGACAACAAGATCTAATAAGGTCTAAATAGGTCAATAAGGTCTTATAGCCACTGTACTTAAGTTCTGTTGACAAGTGAAGTCCCTAATAGGCTACCTTATCTAAGAAAACGTTTCAAACACAATAAAAAGATTTAAAAGGTCTAATAAGGGTTTCTGACGTCAGATCTAATAAAGGTCTATTGAAAAAGATTGAGCTACCTAGATATTAGAAATAAGGTAGCGAATACAAAGATTGAGGACAAGATTGAGGACAACAAGATCTAATAAGGTCTAAATAGGTCAATAAGGTCTTATAGCCACTGTACTTAAGTTCTGTTGACAAGTGAAGTCCCTAATAGGCTACCTTATCTAAGAAAACGTTTCAAACACAATAAAAAGATTTAAAAGATTTAAAAGGTCTAATAAGGGTTTCTGACGTCAGATCTAATAAGGTCTATTGAAAAAGATTGAGCTACCTAGATATTAGAAATAAGGTAGCGAATACAAAGATTGAGGACAAGATTGAGGACAACAAGATCTAATAAGGTCTAAATAGGTCAATAAGGTCTTATAGCCACTGTACTTAAGTTCTGTTGACAAGTGAAGTCCCTAATAGGCTACCTTATCTAAGAAAACGTTTCAAACACAATAAAAAGATTTAAAAGATTTAAAAGGTCTAATAAGGGTTTCTGACGTCAGATCTAATAAGGTCTATTGAAAAAGATTGAGCTACCTAGATATTAGAAATAAGGTAGCGAATACAAAGATTGAGGACAAGATTGAGGACAACAAGATCTAATAAGGTCTAAATAGGTCAATAAGGTCTTATAGCCACTGTACTTAAGTTCTGTTGACAAGTGAAGTCCCTAATAGGCTACCTTATCTAAGAAAACGTTTCAAACACAATAAAAAGATTTAAAAGATTTAAAAGGTCTAATAAGGGTTTCTGACGTCAGATCTAATAAGGTCTATTGAAAAAGATTGAGCTACCTAGATATTAGAAATAAGGTAGCGAATACAAAGATTGAGGACAAGATTGAGGACAACAAGATCTAATAAGGTCTAAATAGGTCAATAAGGTCTTATAGCCACTGTACTTAAGTTCTGTTGACAAGTGAAGTCCCTAATAGGCTACCTTATCTAAGAAAACGTTTCAAACACAATAAAAAGATTTAAAAGATTTAAAAGGTCTAATAAGGGTTTCTGACGTCAGATCTAATAAGGTCTATTGAAAAAGATTGAGCTACCTAGATATTAGAATTAAGGTAGCGAATACAAAGATTGAGGACAAGATTGAGGACAACAAGATCTAATAAGGTCTAAATAGGTCAATAAGGTCTTATAGCCACTGTACTTAAGTTCTGTTGACAAGTGAAGTCCCTAATAGGCTACCTTATCTAAGAAAACGTTTCAAACACAATAAAAAGATTTAAAAGATTTAAAAGGTCTAATAAGGGTTTCTGACGTCAGATCTAATAAGGTCTATTGAAAAAGATTGAGCTACCTAGATATTAGAAATAAGGTAGCGAATACAAAGATTGAGGACAAGATTGAGGACAACAAGATCTAATAAGGTCTAAATAGGTCAATAAGGTCTTATAGCCACTGTACTTAAGTTCTGTTGACAAGTGAAGTCCCTAATAGGCTACCTTATCTAAGAAAACGTTTCAAACACAATAAAAAGATTTAAAAGATTTAAAAGGTCTAATAAGGGTTTCTGACGTCAGATCTAATAAGGCCTATTGAAAAAGATTGAGCTACCTAGATATTAGAAATAAGGTAGCGAATACAAGGATTGAGGACAAGATTGAGGACAACAAGATCTAATAAGGTCTAAATAGGTCAATAGGGTCTTATAGCCACTGTACTTAAGTTCTGTTGACAAGTGAAGTCCCTAATAGGCTACCTTATCTAAGAAAACGTTTCAAACACAATAAAAAGATTTAAAAGATTTAAAAGGTCTAATAAGGGTTTCTGACGTCAGATCTAATAAAGTCTATTGAAAAAGATTGAGCTACCTAGATATTAGAAATAAGGTAGCGAATACAAAGATTGAGGACAAGATTGAGGACAACAAGATCTAATAAGGTCTAAATAGGTCAATAAGGTCTTATAGCCACTGTACTTAAGTTCTTTGAGATTTAAAAGATTTAAAAGGTCTAATAAGGGTTTCTGACGTCAGATCTAATAAGGTCTATTGAAAAAGATTGAGCTACCTAGATATTAGAAATAAGGTAGCGAATACAAAGATTGAGGACAAGATTGAGGACAACAAGATCTAATAAGGTCTAAATAGGTCAATAAGGTCTTATAGCCACTGTACTTAAGTTCTGTTGACAAGTGAAGTCCCTAATAGGCTACCTTATCTAAGAAAACGTTTCAAACACAATAAAAAGATTTAAAAGATTTAAAAGGTCTAATAAGGGTTTCTGACGTCAGATCTAATAAGGTCTATTGAAAAAGATTGAGCTACCTAGATATTAGAAATAAGGTAGCGAATACAAAGATTGAGGACAAGATTGAGGACAACAAGATCTAATAAGGTCTAAATAGGTCAATAAGGTCTTATAGCCACTGTACTTAAGTTCTGTTGACAAGTGAAGTCCCTAATAGGCTACCTTATCTAAGAAAACGTTTCAAACACAATAAAAAGATTTAAAAGATTTAAAAGGTCTAATAAGGGTTTCTGACGTCAGATCTAATAAGGTCTATTGAAAAAGATTGAGCTACCTAGATATTAGAAATAAGGTAGCGAATACAAAGATTGAGGACAAGATTGAGGACAACAAGATCTAATAAGGTCTAAATAGGTCAATAAGGTCTTATAGCCACTGTACTTAAGTTCTGTTGACAAGTGAAGTCCCTAATAGGCTACCTTATCTAAGAAAACGTTTCAAACACAATAAAAAGATTTAAAAGATTTAAAAGGTCTAATAAGGGTTTCTGACGTCAGATCTAATAAGGTCTATTGAAAAAGATTGAGCTACCTAGATATTAGAAATAAGGTAGCGAATACAAAGATTGAGGACAAGATTGAGGAAAACAAGATCTAATAAGGTCTAAATAGGTCAATAAGGTCTTATAGCCACTGTACTTAAGTTCTGTTGACAAGTGAAGTCCCTAATAGGCTACCTTATCTAAGAAAATGTTTCAAACACAATAAAAGATTTAAAAGATTTAAAA
>NW_027063207.1:0-41261 GCF_032884065.1 Artemia franciscana | reverse complement strand
TAAGGTAGCCTATTAGGGACTTCACTTGTCAACAGAACTCAATCTTATTGCCTTATTAGATCTATTAGATAAGGTAGCCTATAGTGAAGTCCCTAATTAGGGACTTCACTTGTCACCTCATTAGTGATAAATTGATAGCAATGTTAAACGTTTCAAACACAATAAAAAGATTGAGGTCTAATAAGGGTTTCTGACGTCAGATCTAATAAGGTCTAAATAGGTCAATAAGGTCTTATACGTTTCAAACACAATAAAAAGATTTAAATAAGGTCTAAATAGGTCAATAGGTCAATAAATGTTATTGAGGTTGTGGAATTCACTTGTCACCTCATTAGTGATAAATTGATAGCAATGTTAAACGTTTCAAACACAATAAAAAGATTGAGGTCTAATAAGGGTTTCTGACGTCAGATCTAATAAGGTCTAAATAGATCTAAATAGATTAAATAAATAGATTAAATAATTCAACCTTCAATTCAACTAGAGGTCTAATAAGGTCAAAAAAATCTATTTTTCTGACGTCAGAAACCCTTATTAGACCTCAATCTTTTTATTGTGTTTGAAACGTTTTCTTAGATAAGGTAGCCTATTAGGGAGTTCTGTTGACAAGTTGACAAACCCTTATAAATTAGACCTTATCTAACGTCAGATAAAGTTCAAATTAATAAATAAATAAATCACATTTATTTTTTTTTATTTTATATATTTATTTTTATATAAATAATCTTAATAAATCACAATACCCTTATTCACCTCTGGTCAGAATAGATTTTGAAACGTTTAAAACGTTTAAAACGTTTAAGAAACGTTTCACCTCTGGTCAGAATAGATTTTGAAACGTTTAACGTTTAATCTTTGAGATTAAACGTTTGAAACGTTTAATCTTTTTATTGTGTTTGAAACGTTTTCTTAGATAAGGTAGCCTATTAGGGACTTCACTTGTCAACAGAACTTAATTACAGTGGCCTAATAGGCCTAATAAGGTCTAATAAGTCTATAGATTATAATAATAGGTCTATAGAAATTAGGTATCAAACACAATAAAAAGATGGATCATAATTATTATGTGATACAGGGACTTCACTTGTCAACAGAACTTAAGTACAGTGGCCTAATAGGCCTTATTAACTATTAATAATCTAATTGTTGAGTTCAATAACGTTGTGTTTGAAACGTTAACATATCTTGGATATAAATGTGAAACAAGTGACAATTATTTGACCTTATTAGACCTTACCTAATTTATTTATAGTTGAAGTCCCTAATAGGCTACCTTATCTAAGAAAACGTTTCAAACACATTAGCCACGTTTCAAACACATTAGCCACTTTAGCCTAATTGACCTATTTAGTATAGTATAGTATAGTATATGTCCTGGGAAGGTATTTTGACCTATTTGATAAGGTAGCCTATTATAAATCAAAAAGTCTAAAAAATCAAAGCAATAGTTAATCGATAGCTATGTTAAACGTTTCAAACACAATAAAAAGAACTCAATGTTTTTGCCTTATTAGATCTATTAGATATATTTTAAAAGAGGGATTATTTATATCCCTAATAGGCTACCTTATCTTAACTCTTTAGCCACTGTACTTAAGTTCTTATTTATGTCCTTGTCTTATTAAATTTGTCTTATTTTACACAATTTAGCCACTGTACTTAAGTTCTGTTGAAAAGTATCTAGGTAGTACATTAATACCTTATCTTAGCTTTTTTTAAGATTAATACCTTATCTTAGCTCTTTAGCCACTGTACTTAAGTTCTGTTGACAAGTGAAGTCCCTAATAGGCTACCTTATCTAAGAAAACGTTTCAAACACAATAAAAAGATTTAAAAGATTTAAAAGATTTGACGTCAGAAATCTGACGTGAAGTCAGAACAGGTAATTGTAATTGGCTATAGAGCTAAGATAAGGTAGCCTATTAGGGATACAATTGTCAACAGGCTATAGATAAGGCTTAGATAAGGTAGTTTTTAATGATAATTCAATATAATATAGATAGCAAATTATGATTGAGGTCTAATAAGGGTCTAATTCCCTTATCTAATACCTTAAAAAAAAATCTAAGAAAACGTTTCAAACAGAACTGACTCAGTCTAAAAATTCCATAGGTCTAATAGGGTCTAATAAGTCTAGTCTAACTCTAATACAGAGTTCTGTTGACAAGTGAAGTCCCTAATAGGCTACTACAGTTCTGTTGACAAGTGAAGTCCCTAATAGGCTACCTTATCTAAGAATAATTATATGGACTTTTTTTGCTCAGTTCTAAAAATTCTAAAACGGGAAAATCTTTTTTTTTAAATTTAATAGGCTACCTTATCTAAGAAAACGTTTCAAACACAATAAATTATAGCCACTGTACTTAAGTTCTGTTGACAAGTGAAGATTAGAAATTAGGTAGATAAAAAGATTGAGATCAAAGATCTCAAAGATTGAAAGATGACTTATCAATCTTTTTATTGTGTTTGAAATGTTTTCTTAGATAAGGTAGCCTATTAGGGACTTCACTTGTCAACAGAACTTAAGTACAGTGGCCTAATAGGCCTAATAAGGTCTAATAAGTCTATAGATTATAATAATAGGTCTATAGAAATTAGGTATCAAACACAATAAAAAGATGGATCATAATTATTATGTGATACAGGGACTTCAATTGTCAACAGAACTTAAGTACTTTGGCCTAATAGGCCTTATTAACTATTAATAATCTAATTGTTGAGTTCAATAACGTTGTGTTTGACACGTTAACATATCTTGAATATAAATGTGAAACAAGTGACAATTATTAGACCTTATTAGACCTTACCTAATTTATAATAACTAATTAATAAGTATTGAGTATTGATGAAGTTTGTCAACTATAAATAAATTAGGTAAGGTCTAATAATTGTCACTTGTTTCACATTTATATCCAAGATATGTTAACGTTTCAAACACAACTTTATTGAACTCAACAATTAGATTATTAATAGTTAATAAGGCCTACTAGGCCACTGTACTTAAGTTCTGTTGACAAGTGAAGTCCCTGTATCACATAATAATTATGATCCATCTTTTTATTGTGTTTGATACCTAATTTCTATAGACCTATTATTATAATCTATAGACTTATTAGACCTTATTAGGCCTATTAGGCCACTGTACTTAAGTTCTGTTGACAAGTGAAGTCCCTAATAGGCTACCTTACGTTTCTATTTTTGATTAATAGATTTTTTTGATAGCAATGTTAAGATATGCAATGAGGTCTAATCAGAAACCCTTATTAGACCTTATCTACCTGTTGACTAGGCTAATACCAGACTAGGCTAAAACCAGACTAAAACCATTAGATAATTCTAATTTCTGACGTCAAATCTTTTAAATCTTTTAAATCTTTTTATTGTGTTTGAAACGTTTTCTTAGATAAGGTAGTCTATTAGGGACTTCACTTGTCAACAGAACTTAAGTACAGTGGGTAAATTGTGTAAAAAAATCTAAGAAAACGTTTCAAACAGAACTGACTCAGTCTAAAAATTATTATTAATCTACAGTGTGATAGACCTCAATCTTTTTATTGTGTTTGAAACGTTTAACATTGCTATCGATTAACTATTGCTAAAGATTTAAAAGATTTTATTTTTGGATAAGGTGACCTATTACTAAGATACTTACTAAGGTCAATAAACATTTATATCCCTAATAGGCTACCTTATCTTAGCTTAGATTATTTATATCCCTAATAGGCTACCTTATCTTAGCTCTTTAGCCACTGTACTTAAGTTCTTATTTATGTCCTTGTCTTATTAAATTTGTCTTATTTTACACAATTTAGCCACTGTACTTAAGTTCTGTTGACAAGTGAAGTCCCTAATAGGCTACCTTATCTAAGAAAACGTTTCAAACACAATAAAAAGATTTAAAAGATTTAAAAGATTTGACGTCAGAAATTAGAATTATCTAATGGTTTTAGTCTATAGATTAATAAAATTATTAATTTTATAGACTTATTATTAGAGGTCTAATAAGGGTTATTAAAGCTAATAAGGGTATTGTGATTTGATGTCTTATAGCCTATATATACCTGAAATACCTGAAATACCTGAAGGGCTTCTGACGTCAGATCTAATAGATTTTTTTGACCTTATTAGATCTAAAGATAAGGTTTCAATTTTCAATTTTTAGACTCATATTTAGACTCAGACCTTTAACATTGCTATCAATATTGCTTATAGCCACTGTAACGTATAAATTTTTATTACTAATTTTTACTAATTTTAAGTGCTATAGTCAACAGGCTATAGATAAGGCTTAGATAAGATAGCCATTATAAAAAGATTGAGGTCTAATAAGGGTTATTAAAGCTAATAAGGGTATTGTGATTTGACGTCTTATAGCCTATATATACCTGAAATATCTGAAATACCTGAAATACCTGAAATACCTGAAATACCTGAAGGGTTTCTGACGTCAGATCTAATAGATTTTTTTGATAGCAATGTTAAGATAGCAATGAGGTCTAATCAGAAACCCTTATTAGACCTTATCTACCTGTTGACTAGGCTAAAACATTAGCCTAATTAACGTTATGTTAACATTTTTATTAAAATAACATTTTAAAATAACATTAATCAAAAAAAAATTATCAAAAAATAGATATTGAATAACATTAATGAGGTCTAATAAGGGTTTCTGACCTCAGATCTAATATCTATAGATAACACAGTGCTATAGTCAACATTTTATGTTAACAATACCCTTATTAGCTTTAATAACCCTTATTAGACCTCAATCTTTTTATTGTGTTTTAAACGTTTAACATTGCTACCAATTTATCACTAATGAGGTCTAATAAGGGTTTCTGACGTCAGATCTAATAGATTTTTTTGATAGCAATGTTAAGATAGCAATGAGGTCTAATCAGAAACCCTTATTAGACCTTATCTACCTGTTGACTAGGCTAAAACCTTAGCCTAATTAACGTTTCAAAACGTTTCAAACACAATAAAAAGATTGAGGTCTAATAAGGGTTAAAATCACATTTAGTATATCACATTTGTATACTATATATAGTATATATACTATTAGGGACTTCTTTTTTACATCTATTTATGGTCTTACTGTAAAAAACAAAGTGGCTTATAAGACTCAGATTTTATTGTTTTAAAATAACATTTTATGTTAACGTATAAATTTTTATTGTGTTTGAAACGTTTAACATTGCTTTTTATTGTGTTTGAAACGTTTTCTTAGATAAGGTAGCCTATTAGGGAGTTCTGTTGACAAGTTGACAAACCCTTATAAATTAGACCTTATCTGACGTCAGATAAAGTTCAGACCTATTTAGACTCAATCTTTTTATTAGAATTAGACCTCAATCTTTTTATTCTGTCAGATAAGTACAGTGGCTATACGACCTTATTGACCTATTTAGACCTTATTAGATCTGACGTCAGAAACCCTTATTAGACCTCAATCTTTTTATTGTGTTTGAAACGTTTAACATTGCTATTAGATTGCTATAAGACCTTTTTATTGTGTCAGATAAGTACAGTGGCTATAAGACCTTATTGACCTATTTAGACCTTATTAGATCTGACGTCAGAAACCCTTATTAGACCTCAATCTTTTTATTATGTTTGAAACGTTTAACATTGCTATTAGATTGCTATTAGATTTATTTAATCTTGTCTAAAAGTTATTATATAAGGTCTTAATAAGGTCTAATATTGATGGCTCTAATTATTGATTATAATTTCTAATCTTCTAAGGTCTAACTGAGTCTTATAAGCCAAGAAACGTTTTCTTAGATAAGGTAGCCTATTAGGGACTTCACTTGTCAACAGAACTTAAGTACAGTGGCCTAATAGGCCTAATAAGGTCTAATAAGTCTATAGATTAATAAAAAGATTGAGTCTAAATAGATCTAAATAGTCTAAATAGATCTAATAAGGTCTAAATAGGTCATATAGCCAGTACAGTGGCTATAAGACCTTATTGACCTAGTTAGACCTTATTAGATCTGACGTCAGAAACCCTTATTAGACCTCAATCTTTTTATTGTGTTTGAAACATTTTTATTGTGTAAACGTAAAGTATTTGTTCTAACCTTATCTAAGAAAACGTTTCAAAGTGTTAGTTAATCTAATAGCAATCTAATAGCAATGTTAAACGTTTCAAACACAATAAAAAGAAAATAAAAAGATTGAGTATAATCAAATTATTGATTATAATAAGGTAGCCTTATTGACCTATTTAGACCTTATTAGATCTGACGTCAGAAACCCTTATTAGACCTCAATCTTTTTATTGTGTTTGAAACGTTTAACATTGCTATTAGATTGCTATTAGATTAACTAACACTTTGAAACGTTTTCTTAGATAAGGTTAGAACAAATACTTAACGTTTACAATTAAATAACGTTTTCTGATTTATTTTACCCTTATTACCCTTATTTTCAAACAAGAGTGATAAGTGAGAAGTGAGTGTAAGTGAGGTCTAAATAGGTCAATAAGGTCTTATACGTTTCAAACACAATAAAAAGATTTAAAAGATATTACGTTCTGTTGACAAGTGAGTTCTGTAAGTGAGTGACAAGTGATTTTCTACAAATAATTAACGTTTAACATAGCCTGTTGACAATTGAACTCAATCTTTTTATTAGAATTAGACCTCAATCTTTTTAACTTAAGTACAGTGGCCTAATAGGCTACCTTATCTAAGCCTTATCTATAGCCTGTTGACAATTGAACTCAATCTTTTTATTAGAATTAGACCTCAATCTTTTTATTGTGTTTGAAACGTTTTCTTAGATAAGGTAGCCTATTAGGGAGTTCTGTTGACAAGTGAAGTCCCTAATAGGCTACCTTATCTAAGAAAACGTTTCAATTTTTATTGTGTTTTTATCTGACGTCAGATAAGGTCTAAGAAGACCTTATTAGATCTGACGTCAGAAACCCTTATTAGACCTCAATCTCAATATATATAAACGTTTAACATAGCCTGTTGACAATTGAACTCAATCTTTTTATTAGAATTAGACCTCAATCTTTTTAACTTAAGTACAGTGGCCTAATAGGCTACCTTATCTAAGCCTTATCTATAGCCTGTTGACAATTGAACTCAATCTTTTTATTAGAATTAGACCTCAATCTTTTTATTGTGTTTGAAACGTTTTCTTAGATAAGGTAGCCTATTAGGGACTTGACTTGTCATCAGAACTTAAGTACAGTGGCCTAATAGGCCTAATAAGGTCTAATAAGTCTATAGATTAATAAAAAGATTGAGTCTAAATAGGTCAATAAACATTTATATCCCTAATAGGCTACCTTATCTTAGCTCTTTAGCCACTGTACTTAAGTTCTGTTGAACTTACATATAACGATTATTTATAGTTGAAGTCCCTAATAGGCTATCTTATCTAAGAAAACGTTTCAAACACATTAGCCACGTTTCAAACACATTAGCCACTTTAGCCTAATTGACCTATTTAGTATAGTATAGTATAGTATATGTCCTTGGAAGGTGTTTTGACCTATTTAGACCTTATTAGATCTAACGTCAGAAACCCTTATTAAACGTTATTATTTAAGTTGACATACTTTGTAATGAAGTTTACGTAGCCTGTTGACAATTGAACTCAATCTTTTTATTAGAATTAGACCTCAATCTTTTTATTGTGTTTGAAACGTTTTCTTAGATAAGAAACGTTTTCGTTTGAAACGTTTTCTTAGATAAGGTTAGAACAAATACTTAACGTTTACAATTAAATTAAATAACTTTTTTTCAATTCAACTAGAGGTCTAATAAGGTCAAAAAAATCTATTTTTCTGACGTCAGAAACCCTTATTAGACTTAGATTTTTATTAGAATTAGACCTCAATCTTTTTATTGTGTTTGAAACGTTTTCTTAGATAAGGTAGCCTATTAGGGACTTCACTTGTCAACAGAACTTAAGTACAGTGGCCTAATAGGCCTAATAAGGTCTAATAAGTCTATAGATTAATAAAAAGATTGAGTCTAAATAGGTCAATAAACATTTATATCCCTAATAGGCTACCTTATCTTATCTTATTTTTATTGTGTTTGAAACGTTTTCTTAGATAAGAAACGTTTTCGTTTGAAACGTTAAACGTTTCAAACACAATAAAAAGATTGAGGTCTAATTCTAATAAAAAGATTGAGTTCAATTGTCAACAGGCTATAGATAAGGCTTAGATAACTGTACTTGTAAGATTGATTTAACTTTAGATTTAACTTTAACTTTTAACATAGTTAACATAATTTATAATTTAATTTATCAATATATAATATATAATATAATAAGGTCTAATTTTTATGTAGATCTACGTTTAATAGGTCACCTTATCTAAGAATAATAGGTAGGTAGCCTATTAGATAAGGTAGCCTGTTGAATTCAACCTTCAATTCAACTAGAGGTAGATAAGAGGTAGATAGAGGTAGAGGTTCAATTCAACCTTTTATCTATTTAATCTATTTAGATCTATTTAGACCTTATTAGATCTGACGTCAGAAACCTTTATTAGACCTCAATCTTTTTATTGTGTTTGAAACGTTTAACATTGCTATTAGATTGCTATTAGATTTATTTAATCTTGTCTAAAAGTTATTATATAAGGTCTTAATAAGGTCTAATATTGATGTAGATCTACAAATCTACAAGTGAAGTTTTCTTCACTTATTGTGTTTTTATTGTGTCAGATAAGTATAGTGGCTATAAGACCTTATTGACCTTATTAGACCTTATTAGACCAATATATAATGTTTGAAACGTTTAACATTGCTATTAGATTGCTATAAGACCTTTTTATTGTTATTGTGAATTTGAGTTCTTAATTATTACGTTTCACAATCTAACGTAACGTTTCACAATCTAACCTATTATTCTTAGATAAGGTGACCTATTAAACGTTTCACAATCTAACGTTATAAACGTTTCACAATCTTTTTATTGTGTTTGAAACGTTTAACATTGCTATTAGATTGCTATTAGATTTAACATTGCTAATTAGATTAGATTTTTCAAAACGTTTCAAACACAATAAAAAGATTGAGGTCTAATTCTAATAAAAAGATTGAGTTCTGTTTCTTATAAAAAGATTTAACTTTAGATTTAACTTTAACTTTTAACATAGTTAACATAATTTATAATTTAATTTATCAATATATAATATATAATATAATAAGGTCTAATATTGATGTAGATCTACGTTTAATAGATCTATTTAGACCTTATTAGATCTGACGTCAGAAACCCTTATTAGACCTCAATCTTTTTATTGTGTTTGAAACGTTTAACATTGCTATTAGATTGCTATTAGATTTATTTAATCTTGTCTAAAAGTTATTATATAAGGTCTTAATAAGGTCTAATATTGATGTAGATCTACAAATCTACAAGTGAAGTTTTCATCACTTATTGTGTTTTTATTGTGTCAGATAAGTACAGTGGCTATAAGACCTTATTGACCTATTTAGACCTTATTAGATCTGACGTCAGAAACCCTTATTAGACCTCAATCTTTTTATTGTGTTTGAAACGTTTAACATTATTATTAGATCTGACGTCAGAAACCCTTATTAGACCTCAATCTTTTTATTGTGTTTGAAACGTTTTTATTGTGTAAACGTTAAGTATTTGTTCTAATGTGAAAATTCTAATGTGAAAATAATAATATTATAAATAAAAAAAAAATAAATAAATATTAATATTATTAGAATTATAAACTGTGTTTGCACATAGCCTGTTGACAATTCTATGTCAACAAGATTTGACGGATCTTATCTAAAAGATTTGACGGATCTAATCTATAGACTTATTAGACCTTATTAGGCCTATTAGGCCCAATAAGTCTTATAGCCACTGTACTTAAGTTCTGTTGACAAGTGAAGTCCCTAATAGGCTACGTCCCTACTCAGGTGGCCTATTAGATAGCCTATTAGATAAGGTATATAAGGGTTTCTGACGCTGTTTGAAAATATAATATAATTCTAATTCAGAATTATGACGTCAGATTTCTGACGTCAAATCTTTTAAATCTTTTAAATCTTTTTATTGTGTTTGAAACGTTTTCTTAGATAAGGTAGCCTATTAGGGACTTCACTTGTCAACAGAACTTACAGAACTCACTTGTCAACAGAACGTAATATCTTTTAAATCTTTTTATTGTGTTTGAAACGTATAAGACCTTATTGACCTATTTAGACCTTATTAGATCTGACGTCAGAAACCCTTATTAGACCTCAATCTTTTTATTGTGTTTGAAACGTTTAACATTGCTATCAATTTATCACTAATGAGGTGACAAGTGAAGTCCCTAATAGGCTACCTTATCTAATAGGCTACGTTTTCTTAGAAGTAAGTCAACTTAAAGGCTACCTAATAGGCCACCTGAGGTGACAATGAGGTGTCAGAAATCTGACGTCATAATTCTGAATTAGAATTATATTATATTTTTTTCAATTCAACTAGAGGTCTAATAAGGTCAAAAAAATCTATTTTTCTGACGTCAGAAACCCTTATTAGACCTCAATCTTTTTATCTGAGGTGACGTTTTCTTACGAAGAAAACGTCAACAGAAAGATTGAGTCAACAGAACTTACAGAACTCACTTGTCAACAGAACGTAATATCTTTTAAATCTTTTTATTGTGTTTGAAACGTATAAAACCTTATTGACCTATTTAGACCTTATTAGATCTGACGTCAGAAACCCTTATTAGACCTCAATCTTTTTATTGTGTTTGAAACGTTTAACATTGCTATCAATTTATCACTAATGAGGTGACAAGTGAAGTCCCTAATAGGCTACCTTATCTAATAGGCTACCTAATAGGCCACCTGAGGTGACAATGAGGTGTCAGAAATCTGACGTCATAATTCTGAATTAGAATTATATTATATTTTTTTCAATTCAACTAGAGGTCTAATAAGGTCAAAAAAATCTATTTTTCTGACGTCAGAAACCCTTATTAGACCTCAATCTTTTTATTGTGTTTGAAACGTTTTCTTAGATAAGGTAGCCTATTAGGGATATAAAGATTTAATCTTTTTATTGTGTTTGAAACGTTTTCTTAGATAAGGTAGCCTATTAGGGACTTCACTTGTCAACAAAACTTAAGTACCTTATCTAAGAAAACGTTTCAAACACAATAAAAAGATTAAATCTTTATATCCCTAATAGGCTACCTTATCTAAGAAATCTAAGAAAACGTTTCAAACACAATAAAAAGATTTAAAAGATTTAAAAGATTTGACGGATCTAATCTATAGACTTATTAGACCTTATTAGACCTAAAGTAGCCTACCTTATCTTAGCTCTTTAGCCACTGTACTTAAGTTCTGTTGACAAGTGAAGTCCCTAATAGGCTACCTTATCTAAGAAAACGTTTCAAACACAATAAAAAGATTTAAAAGATTTGAAAGATTTGACGGATCTAATCTATAGACTTATTAGACCTTATTAGGCCTATTAGGCCACTGTACTTAAGTTCTGTTGACAAGTGAAGTCCCTGTATCACATAATAATTATGATCCATCTTTTTATTGTGTTTGATAACGTTTCAAACACAATAAAAAGAAGTCCCTAATAGGCTAAATTAGGTATAAACCACAATAAAAAGATGGATCATAATTATTATGTGATACAGGGACTTCATTTGTCAACAGAACTTAAGTACAGTGGCCTAATAGGCCTTATTAACTATTAATAATCTAATTGTTGAGTTCAATAACATTGTGTTTGAAACGTTAACATATCTTGGATATAAATGTGAAACAAGTGACAATTATTAGACCTTATTAGACCTTACCTAATTTATTTATAGTTGAAGTCCCTAATAGGCTACCTTATCTAAGAAAACGTTTCAAACACAATAAAAAAATTTAAAAGATTTAAAAGATTTGACGGATCTAATCTATAGACTTATTAGACCTTATTAGGCCTATTATGCCACTGTACTTAAGATCTGTTGACAAGTGATTCCTTATCTTTAGTTATTCCTTATCTTAGCTCTTTAGCCACTGTACTTAAGTTCTGTTGACAAGTGAAGTCCCTAATAGGCTACCTTATCTAAGAAAACGTTTCAAACACAATAAAAAGATTTAAAAGATTTAAAAGATTTGACGGATCTAATCTATAGACTTATTAGACCTTATTAGGCCTATTAGGCCACTAATATAAAAAGATTGAGTCTAAATAGGTCAATAGACCTATGAACTTAAATCTTAAAGGTCAAAATCGGTTTCAGGTATTTCAGGTATTTCAGGTATTTTTTTTCAATTTATTTATATAGTTTTATTATAATTGTTAATATAGAAATAGACATATAGAAAAAGTCAATTGTCACTTGTTTCACCTAATTAGGGACTTCACTTGTCACCTCATTAGTGATAAATTGATAGCAATGTTAAAAGTTTCAAACACAATAAAAAGATTGAGGTCTAATAAGGGTTTCTGACGTCAGATCTAATAAGGTCTAAATAGGTCAATAGGGTCTTATACGTTCCAAACACAATAAAAAGATTTAAATAAGGTCTAAATAGGTCAATAGGTCAATAAATGTTATTGAGGTTGTGGAAACGTTTCAAACACAGAAAACGTTTCAGAAAACGTTTCAAACACAATAAAAAGATTGAGGTCTAATTCTAATAAAAAGATTGAGTTCAATTGTCAACAGGCTATGTTAAACGTTTATATATATTGAGATTGAGGTTTAATAAGGGTTTCTGACGTCAGATCTAATAAGGTCTTCTTAGACCTTATCTGACGTCAGATAAAAACACAATAAAAATTGAAACGTTTTCTTAGATAAGGTAGCCTATTAGGGACTTCACTTGTCAACAGAACTCCCTAATAGGCTACCTTATCTAAGAAAATGTTTCAAACACAATAAAAAGATTGAGGTCTAATAAGGGTTTCTGACGTCAGAAAAATAGATTTTTTTGACCTTATTAACCTCTAGTTGAATTGAAGGTTGAATTCCACAACCTCAATAACATTTATTGACCTATTGACCTATTTAGACCTTATTAGATCTGAAGTCAGAAACCCTTATTAGACCTCAATCTTTTTATTGTGTTTGAAACGTTTTCTTATATAAGGTAGCCTATTAGGGACTTCACTTGTCAACAGAACTCAATCTTTTTATTAGAATTAGACCTCAATCTTTTTATTGTGTTTGAAACGTTTTCTTAGATAAGGTAGCCTATTAGGGACTTCACTTGTCAACAGAACTTAAGTACAGTGGATATAAGACCTTATTGACCTATTTAGATCTATTTATATTTAAATCTTTTAAGTACACTACCTTATCTAAGAAAACGTTTCAAACACTATTTCAAACATTCAAACATTTCAAACATTAGGGACTTCACTTGTCAACAGAACTTAAGTACAGTGTCTATAAGACCTTATTGACCAATTTAGACCTTATTAGATCTGACTTCAGAAGCCCTTATTAGACCTCAATCATAATTTGCTATCACAATTGATTGACAATTGATTGCAATCTGTGCATAATACGAAAACGTTTCAAACACAATAAAAAGATTTATCTAATATTTATATTTAAATATTTTAAATCTTTTTATTGTGTTTGAAACGTATAAGACCTTATTGACCTACTTAGACCTTATAAGAAAACGGAAAAGGTCAATAATAGGTCAATGAGGTCTAATAAGGTCAAAACAATCTATTAGATCTGACGTCAGAAACCCTTATTAGACCTCATTAGTGATTTAAATCTTTTAAATCTTTTAAATCTTTTTATTGTGTTTGAAACGTATAAGACCTTATTGACCTATTTAGACCTTATTAGATCTGACGTCAGAAACCCTTATTAGACCTCAATCTTTTTATTGTGTTTGAAACGTTTAACATTGCTATCAATTTATCACTAATGAGGTGACAAGTGAAGTCCCTAATAGGCTACCTTATCTAATAGGCTACCTAATAGGCTACCTACCTATTATTCTTAGATAAGGTAGCCTATTAGGGACTTCACTTGTCAACAGAACTTAAGTACAGTGGCTATAAGACCTTATTGACCTATTTAGACCTTATTAGATCTGACGTCAGAAACCCTTATTAGACCTCAATCTTTTTATTGTGTTTGAAACGTTTAACATTGCTATCAATTTATCACTAATGAGGTCTAATAAGGGTTTCTCACGTCAGATCTAATAGATTTTTTTGACCTTATTAGACCTCATTGACCTATTATTGACCTTTTCCGTTTTCTTATAAGGTCTAAATAGGTCAATAAGGTCTTATACGTTTCAATCTTTGTATTCGCTACCTTATTTCTAATATCTAGGTAGCTCAATCTTTTTCAATTCAATTTCTGACGTCAATTTCAATTTCTGACGTCAAATCTTTTAAATCTTTTAAATCTTTTTATTGTGTTTGAAACGTTTTCTTAGATAAGGTAGCCTATTAGGGACTTCACTTGTCAACAGAACTTAAGTACAGTGGCTAAAGAGCTAAGATAAGGTAGCCTATTAGGGATATAAATGTTTATTGACCTATTTAGACTCAATCTTTTTATTAATCTACAGACTTATTAGACCTTATTAGGCCTATCTATAATCAGAATCATTAGATCTGACGTCAGAAACCCTTATTAGACCTCATTAGTGATAAATTGATAGCAATGTTAAACGATTTAAAAGACGAGTTAAAGATTTAAAAGATTTTATTCTTAGATAAGGTAGCCTATTAGGAACTTCACTTGTCAACAGAACTTAAGTACAGTGGCCTAATATTGATAACTAAGTACTTAATAATAATCTTTTTATATACCTAATACCTATGATTGAGGTCTAATAAGGGTTGACGTCAATATTGACGTTAGACCTTATTAGATCTGACGTCAGAAACCCTTATTAGACCTCAATCATAATTTGCTATCACAATTGATAGCAATGTTAAACGTTTCAAACACAATAAAAAGATTGAGGTCTAATAAGGGTTTCTGACGTCAGATCTAATAAGGTCTTCTTAGACCTTATCTGACGTCAGATAAAAACACAATAAAAATTGAAACGTTTTCTTAGATAAGGTAGCCTATTAGGGACTTCACTTGTCAACAGAACTTAAGTACAGTGGCTATAAGACCTTATTGACCTATTTAGACCTTATTAGATCTTATTAGATCTTATTAGAACTTATAACGTACGTTATAGTACGTTATATAGTACGTTATATAGTACGTTATATAAGGTCTAAATAGGTCAATAAGGACTTCACTTGTCAACAGAACTCAATCTTTTTATTTGAATTAGACCTCAATCTTTTTATTGTGTTTGAAACGTTTTCTTAGATAAGGTAGCCTATTAGGGACTTCACTTGTCAACAGAACTTAAGTACAGTGGCTATAAGACCTTATTGACCTATTTAGACCTTATTAGATCTGACGTCAGAAACCCTTATTAGACCTCTAAGTTAGAAAAGACGTTTCAAACACAATAAAAAGATTGAGGTCTAATAAGGGTTTCTGACGTCAGAAAAATAGATTTTTTTGACCTTATGAGACCTCTAGTTGAATTGAAGGTTGAATTCCACAACCTCAATAACATTTATTGACCTATTGACCTATTTAGACCTTATTAGATCTGACGTCAGAAACCCTTATTAGACCTCAATCTTTTTATTGTGTTTGAAACGTTTTCTTAGATAAGGTAGCCTATTAGGGACTTCACTTGTCAACAGAACTCAATCTTTTTATTAGAATTAGACCTCAATCTTTTTATTGTGTTTGAAACGTTTTCTTAGATAAGGTAGCCTATTAGGGACACTTGTCAACAGAACTTAAGTACAGTGGCTATAAGACCTTATTGACCTATTTAGACCTATTTATATTTAAATCTTTTAAGTACACGTTTATCAGGCTACCTTATCTAGGTCTAATAAGGGTTTCTGACGTCAGATCTTATAGATTTTTTTGACCTTATTAGACCTCATTGACCTATTATTGACCTTTTCCGTTTTCTTATAAGGTCTAAATAGGTCAATAAGGTCTTATACGTTTCAAACACCATAAAAAGATTTAAAAGATTTAAAAGATTTAAATATAAATCTTTTATAAATCTTTTTATTGTGTTTGAAACGTTTTCGTATTATGCAGAGATTGCAATCAATTGTCAATCAATTGTGATAGCAAATTATGATTGAGGTCTAATAAGGGTTTCTGACGTCAGATCTAATAAGGTCTAAATAGGTCAATAAGGTCTTATAGCCACTGTACTTAAGTTCTGTTGACAAGTGAAGTCCCTAATGTTTGAAATGTTTGAATGTTTGAAATAGTGTTTGAAACGTTTTCTTAGATAAGGTAGCCTGATAAACGTGTTCTGTTGACAAGTGAAGTCCCTAATAGGCTACCTTATCTAAGAAAACGTTTCAAACACAATAAAAAGATTGAGGTCTAATTCTAATAAAAAGATTGAGTTCTGTTGACAAGTGAAGTCCCTAATAGGCTACCTTATCTAAGAAAACGTTTCAAACACAATAAATAGATTGAGGTCTAATAAGGGTTTCTGACGTCAGATCTAATAGATTTTTTTGACCTTATTAGACCTCTAGTTGAATTGAAGGTTGAATTCCACAACCTCAATAACATTTATTGACCTATTGACCTATTTAGACCTTATTAGATCTGACGCCAGAAACCCTTATTAGACATCAATCTTTTTATTGTGTTTGAAACGTTTTCTTAGATAAGGTAGCCTATTAGGGACTTCACTTGTCAACAGAACTCAAACTTTTTATTAGAATTAGACCTCAATCTTTTTATTGTGTTTGAAACGTTTTCTTAGATAAGGTAGCCTATTAGGGACTTCACTTGTCAACAGAACTTAAGTACAGTGGCTAAAAGACCTTATCGACCTATTTAGACCTATTTATATTTAAATCTTTTAAATCTTTTAAATCTTTTTATTGTGTTTGAAACGTATAAGACCTTATTGACCTATTTAGACCTTATTAGATCTGACGTCAGAAACCCTTATTAGACCTCAATCTTTTTATTGTGTTTGAAACGTTTAACATTGCTATCAATTTATCACTAATGAGGTGACAAGTGAAGTCCCTAATAGGCTACCTTATCTAAAATCTTTTTATTGTAATTGTAATTTATTGTATTGTATTTATTGTATTGTAAAATCTTTTTAAGTTAAGTATAGTGGCTATAAGACCTTATTGACCTATTTAGACCTTATTAGATCTGACGTCAGAAACCCTTATTAGACCTCAATCTTTTTATTGTGTTTGAAACGTTTAACATTGCTATCAATTGTGATAGCATATTATGATTGAGGTCTAATAAGGGTTTCTGACGTCAGATCTAATAAGGTCTAAATAGGTCAATAAGGTCTTATAGCCACTGTACTTAAGTTCTGTTGACAAGTGAAGTCCCTAAGAGGCTACCTTATCTAAGAAAACGTTTCAAACACATGTCCTGGGAAGGTATTTTGACCTATTTAGACCTTATTAGATCTGACGTCAGAAACCCTTATTAGACCTCAATTTTTTTATTGTGTTTGAAACATTAGTCCCTAATAGGCTACCTTATCTAAGAAAACGTTTCAAACACAATAAAAGAGTGAGGTCTAATTCTAATAAAAAGATTGAGTCTAAATAGGTCAATAAGGTCTTATAGCCACTGTACTTAATTGAGGTTGTGGTACAGTGTGATAGAACTTTATTTGTCAATCACACTTTATTAGATTTATATTTATATTTAAATCTTTTAAATCTTTTAAATCTTTTTATTGTGTTTGAAACGTATAAGACCTTATTGACCTATTTAGACCTTATTAGATCTGACGTCAGAAACCCTTATTAGACCTCAATCTTTTTATTGTGTTTGAAACGTTTAACATTGCTATCACAATCTCAATACGCAATCTCAATACACAATCTCAATCACAATCTCAATAATACAATCTAATAAGGGTTTCTGACGTCAGGTTTCATGACGCCTAATGAGATACCTAAGAAATAGACATTCTTTTCTAACTTAATAGATTAATAATTAATTGTACACAATATTGACGTCAACCCTTATTAGACCTCAATCATAATTTGCTATCAAAATTGATAGCAATGTTAAACGTTTCAAACACATAAAAAAGATTGAGGTCTAATAAGGGTTAATAAAAAAGAAAGAGCTAAATAGGTCTTTAACAATTGAATATTATTACTATATTGACGTCAACCTTTATTGGACCTCAGTCATAATTTGCTATCACAATTGATAGCAATGTTAAACGTTTCAAACACAATAAAAAGATTGAGGTCTAATAAGGGTTAATAAAAAAGAAAGAGCTAAATAGGTCTAAATAGGTCAATAAGGTGAAACGTCTAATACGCTATCAAAGATTGATAGCGTATTAATAAATGTTATACTTGGACTCGGAACAGTTCTAAGTCTACTGGAATGTCTATTTCTTAGGTATCTCATTAGGGAATTAAATCTATCATTTAAAACTACTCTTCTGTATGATATAATTATTGGTCTAATAAGTCTACTGGGGTCATTAATTAGGACGTCAGATTAATGACGTCCTATTCTACGTCCTATCTATTTCAATTTTCCCCTATTGACGTCCTATCTACGTTTCAAACTTAATAGATTAATAATTAATTGTACACAATATTGACGTCAACCCTTATTAGTCCTCAATCATAATTTGTTATCACAATTGATAGCAATGTTAAACGTTTCAAACACAATAAAAAGATTGAGGTCTAATAAGGGTTAATAAAAAAGAAAGAGCTAAATAGGTCTTTAACAATTGAATATTATTACTATATTGACGTCAACCCTTATTAGACCTCAATCATAATTTGCTATCACAATTGATAGTAATGTTAAACGTTTCAAACACAATAAAAAGATTGAGGTCTAATAAGGGTTAATAAAAAAGAAAGAGCTAAATAGGTCTAAATAGGTCAATAAGGTCTTATAGCCACTGTACTTAAGTTCTGTATTGTTATACAGAACTTATACAGAACTGTTATACAGAACAAAAAAAGGTCTAAAATAACGTTTCAAACACAATAAAAAGATTGAGGTCTAATAAGGGTTTCTGACGTCAGATCTAATAAGGTCTAAATAGGTTTCTGACGTTGTTAAAGTATACCTTATCTAAAGGTATTAAATCTGACGTCAGAAACCTTTATTAGACCTCAATCTTTTTATTGTGTTTGAAATGTTTAACATTGCTATCAATTTATCACTAATGAAGTCTAATAAGGGTTTCTGACGTCAGATCTAATAGATTTTTTTGACCTTATTAGACCTCTAGTTGAATTGAAGGTTGAATTCCACAACCTCGATAACCTATTTAGACCTTATTAGATCTAACGTCAGAAACCCTTATTAGACCTCAATCTTTTTATTGTGTTTGAAACGTTTTCTTACGTTTAAGAAACAGTATGTTCTGTATAACAGTTCTGTATAAGTTCTGTATAACAATACAGAACTTAAGTACAGTGGCTATAAGACCTTATTGACCTATTTAGACCTATTTAGCTCTTTCTTTTTTATTAACCCTTATTAGACCTCAATCTTTTTATTGTGTTTGAAACGTTTAACATTGCTATCAATTGTATCAATTGCTATCACAATTGATAGCAATGTTAAACATTTCAAACACAATAAAAAGATTGAGGTCTAATAAGGGTTAATAAAAAAGAAAGAGCTAAATAGGTCTTTAACAATTGAATATTATTACTATATTGACGTCAACCCTTATTAGACCTCAATCATAATTTGCTATCACAATTGATAGCAATGTTAAACGTTTCAAACACAATAAAAAGATTGAGGTCTAATAAGGGTTTCTGACGTCAGATCTAATAAGGTCTTCTTAGACCTTATCTGACGTCAGATAAAAACACAATAAAAATTGAAACGTTTTCTTAGATAAGGTAGCCTATTAGGGACTTCACTTGTCAACAGAACTTAAGTACAGTGGCTATAAGACCTTATTGACCTATTTAGACCTTATTAGATCTTGTTGTCCTCAATCTTGTCCTCAATCTTTGTATTCGCTACCTTATTTCTAATATCTAGGTAGCTCAATCTTTTTCAATTCAATTTCTGACGTCAATTTCAATTTCTGACGTCAAATCTTTTAAATCTTTTAAATCTTTTTATTGTGTTTGAAACGTTTTCTTAGATAAGAAAGCCTATTAGGGTCTTCACTTGTCAACAGAACTTAAGTACAGTGGCTAAAGAGCTAAGATAAGGTAGCCTATTAGGGACACAAATGTTTATTGACCTATTTAGACTCAATCTTTTTATTAATCTACAGACTTATTAGACCTTATTAGGCCTATCTATAATCAGAATCATTAGATTTGACGTCAGAAACCCTTATTAGACCTCATTAGTGATAAATTGATAGCAATGTTAAACGATTTAAAAGACGAGTTAAAGATTTAAAAGATTTTATTCTTAGATAAGGTAGCCTATTAGGGACTTCACTTGTCAACAGAACTTAAGTACAGTGGCCTAATATTGATAACTAAGTACTTAATAATAATCTTTTTATATACCTAATACCTATGATTGAGGTCTAATAAGGGTTGACGTCAATATTGACGTTAGACCTTATTAGATCTGACGTCAGATACCCTTATTAGACCTCAATCATAATTTGCTATCACAATTGATAGCAATGTTAAACGTTTCAAACACAATAAAAAGATTGAGGTCTAATAAGGGTTTCTGACGTCAGATCTAATAAGGTCTTCTTAGACCTTGTCTGACGTCAGATAAAAACACAATAAAAATTGAAACGTTTTCTTAGATAAGGTAGCCTATTAGGGACTTCACTTGTCAACAGAACTTAAGTACAGTGGCTATAAGACCTTATTGACCTATTTAGACCTTATTAGATCTTGTTGTCCTCAATCTTGTCCTCAGTCTTTGTATTCGCTACCTTATTTCTAATATCTAGGTAGCTCAATCTTTTTCAATAGACCTTATTAGATCTGACGTCAGAAACCCTTATTAGACCTTTTAAATCTTTTAAATCTTTTTATTGTGTTTGAAACGTTTTCTTAGATAAGGTAGCCTATTAGGGACTTCACTTGTCAACAGAACTTAAGTACAGTGGCTAAAGAGCTAAGATAAGGTAGCCTATTAGGGATATAAATGTTTATTGACCTATTTAGACTCAATCTTTTTATTAATCTACAGACTTATTAGACCTTATTAGGCCTATCTGGAACCCTTATTAGACCTCAATCTTTTTATTGTGCCTATTAGGGGTATCTCAATCTTTATTATATTTATCATTTAATACCTGTTACCTGTACACAATTACCTGTTGACTAGGCTAAAACCAGACTAGGCTAAAACCAGACTAAAACCATTAGATAATTCTAATTTCTGACGTCAAATCTTTTAAATCTTTTAAATCTTTTTATTGTGTTTGAAATGTTTTCTTAGATAAGGTAGCCTATTAGGGACTTCACTTGTCAACAGAACTTAAGTACAGTGGCTAAATTGTGTAAAAAACTCTAAGAAAACGTTTCAAGCAGAACTGACTCAGTCTAAAAATTATTATTAATCTACAGTGTGATAGACCTCAATCTTTTTATTGTGTTTGAAACGTTTAACATTGCTATCGATTAACTATTGCTAAAGATTTAAAAGATTTTATTCTTAGATAAGGTAGCCTATTAGGGACTTCACTTGTCAACAGAACTTAAGTACAGTGGCCTAATAGGCTACCTTATCTAAGCCTTATCTATAGCCTGTTGACAATAGACAATAGTAGTTGACAATAGTAGATTAAATCTATCACACTGTAGATTAATAATAATTTTTAGACTGAGTCAGTTCTGTTTGAAACGTTTTCTTAGATTTTTTTACACAAAAATTCTGTATAACAGTTCTGTATAAGTTCTGTATAACAATACAGAACTTAAGTACAGTGGCTATAAGACCTTATTGACCTATTTAGACCTATTTAGCTCTTTCTTTTTTATTAACCCTTATTAGACCTCAATCTTTTTATTGTGTTTGAAACGTTTAACATTGCTATCAATTGTGATAGCAAATTATGATTGAGGTCTAATAAGGGTTGACGTCAATATAGTAATACTATTTAATTGTTAAAGACCTATTTAGCTCTTTCTTTTTTATTAACCCTTATTAGACCTCAATCTTTTTATTGTGTTTGAAACGTTTAACATAGCTATCAATTGTGATAGCAAATTATGCTTGAGGTCTAATAAGGGTTGAGGTCAATATTGTGTACAATTAATTTAACATTTAACATTTTTTAACCATTTTTTATACAGGTCTAATAAGGGTTTCTGACCTCAGATCTAATAAGGTCTAAATAGGTCAATAAGGTCTTATAGCCACTGTACTTAAGTTCTGTTGACAAGTGAAGTCCGTAATAGGCTACCTTATCTAAGAAAACTATTATCTATTATCAAAGTTATTTAGACCTTATTAGATCTTATTAGAACTTAATAGATTAATAATTAATTGTACACAATATTGACGTCAACCCTTATTAGACCTCAATCATAATTTGCTATCACAATTGATAGCAATGTTAAACGTTTCAAACACAATAAAAAGATTGAGGTCTAATAAGGGCTAATAAAAAAGAAAGAGCTAAATAGGTCTTTAACCTATTCTGAAAATAAAATTTTCAGTCTGGTTTAAATTGAATCTTAATTAATTAATAATATTCTATATTATTGTCAACAGAACTGTGATGTTGAACTGTGATGTGATGTTGACAATTGTCAACAGAACTGGAAAATTAAGAAAATTTTAGACTATTAGTTGAACAGAAAGGCTAAAAACTACTCTTCTGTATGATATAATTATTCTTTCTATTTAATAGATTCTTTCTAAATAGTCTAAGGTCTAAATAGGTCAATAAGGTCTTATACGTTTCAAACACAATAAAAAGATTTAAAAGATTTGATAGCTTAATATAGCGTCAGAAATGATACAATAAATACAATAAAATTCAAATAAAAAATACAATAAAAGATTCAAACAATACAATACAATAATATTGTATTTGTTAATAGGCTACCTTATCTAAGACCTAAATTTTTTAAATTAAATCTTTTAAATAGTACAATATAATTAAATTGAAAATTTTTATGTGTATTTTATCATACGTATTAGAATTAGACCTCAATCTATCAAATCAATCTATAATTTTTTAGACTATATAGAACTATATAGAACTAGATAGAACAACAGAACTTAAGTACAGTGGCTATAAGACCTTATTGACCTATTTAGACCTTATTTTTAACACTGATTATACAGACGCTATTTCTGACGCTATATGACGCTATCAAATCTTTTAAATCTTTTTAAAAAGATAAAAAAAATAATTTATACCTTTTCTAAGAAAACGTTTCAAACACAATAAAAAGATTGAGGTCTAATTCTAATACGTATGATAAAAAATACAATAAAAGATTCAAACAATACAATACAATAATATTGTATTTGTTAATAGGCTACCTTATCTAAGACCTAAATTTTTAAAATTAAATCTTTTAAATAGTACAATATAATTAAATTGACAATCAATTATATTGACAATCAATATAATTAAATAGTACAAGACCTAAATTTTCTATTATAAATTTCTATAATAAATAGGGTTATTATAAACACAGACTTTTAGACTTTTAAATCTGATTAGATCTGATCTGAAATCTGAATCTGATCTGATTCTGATCTTTTAAATCTGATAGCGTCTAATACGCTATCAAAGATTGATAGCGTATTAATAAATGTTATACTTGGACTCGGAACAGTTCTAAGTCTACTGGAATGTCTATTTCTTAGGTATCTCATTAGGGAATTAAATAATAGGGTTTCTGACTTAAATCTTTAAGTTAGATAAGGGTTATAAGACCTATTTAGACCTATTTATATTTAAATCTTTTAAATCTTTTTATTGTGTTTGAAACGTATAAGACCTTATTGACCTATTTAGACCTTAGACTATTTAGAAAGAATCTATTAAATAGAAAGAATAATTATATCATACAGAAGAGTAGTTTTTAGCCTTTCTGTTCAACTAATAGTCTAAAATTTTCTAAATTTTCTAAAATTTTCTTAAATTTTAAATTAATAAATTTATTTTTATCATACGTATTAGAATTAGACCTCAATCTTTTTATTGTGTTTGAAACGTTTTCTTAGATAAGGTAGCCTATTAGGGACTTCACTTGTCAACAGAACTTAAATAATAACGTTTAATAAGGGTTTCTGACGTCAGATCTAATAAGGTCTAAATAGGTCAAAATACCTTCCCAGGACATATACTATACTATACTATACTATATACTATATACTATATACTATATATAGTATATATACTATATACTATATACTATATACTATATAATCCTTATTAGACCTATTCAATTGTCATCAGACTATTGTCAACAATTGTCAACAGAACTGTGATGTTGAACTGTGATGTGATGTTGACAATTGTCAACAGAACTGGAAAATTTAGAAAATTTTAGACTATTAGTTGAACAGAAAGGCTAAAAACTACTCTTCTGTATGATATAATTATTCTTTCTATTTAATAGATTCTTTCTAAATAGTCTAAGGTCTAAATAGGTCAATAAGGTATTATACGTTTCAAACACAATAAAAAGATTTAAAAGATTTGATAGCGTATTTGAAACCCTTTTATTTAATTCCCTAATGAGATACCTAAGAAATAGACATTCCAGTAGACTTAGAACTGTTCCGAGTCCAAGTATAACATTTATTAATACGCTATCAATCTTTGATAGCGTATTAGACGCTATCAGATTTAAAAGATCAATCTTTGATAGCGTATTAGACCTCAATCTTTGTATTGTGTTTGAAACGTATTAAATATAAATTTCAGATTGCAATCAATTGTCAACAGACTATTCACCTTGTTGAATTGATTGATTTAACCTATTTATATTATAATCTTTTAAATCTTTTAAGAAATTTATTTACTGATTATTTATTTATTAATAAACAATTGACAATTAACAATTAAACAGTATTATAATAATTAATAAGTATAAATAATTATTGTCTCATCTTGTCTAAAAGTTATTATATAAGGTCTTAATAAGGTCTAATATTGATGGCTCTAATTATTGATTATAATTTCTAATCTTCTAAGGTCTAAATAGGTCAATAAGGTCTTATACGTTTCAAACACAATAAAAGATTTAAAAGATTTAAAAGATTTAAATATAAATAGGTCTTATTGACCTATGACCTTATATTTAGCCTATTAGGGACTTCACTTGTCAACAGAACTTAAGTAGAGTGGCTATAATCTTTTAAATTTGTTAAATTTATTTCCCCATTATTTCCATCTTTTTGACCTATTGACCTATTTTGACCTATTTTTTATATTAATATTAGTATTAATAAATGTTATACTTGGACTCGGAACAGTTCTAAGTCTACTGGAATGTCTATTTCTTAGGTATCTCATTAGGGAATTAAATAATAGGGTTTCTGACTTAAATCTTTAAGTTAGATAAGGGTTATAAGACCTATTTAGACCTATTTATATTTAAATCTTTTAAATCTTTTAAATCTTTTTATTGTGTTTGAAACGTAAAAGACCTTATTAACCTATTTAGACCTTAGACTATTTAGAAAGAATCTATTAAATAGAAAGAATAATTATATCATACAGAAGAGTAGTTTTTAGCCTTTCTGTTCAACTAATAGTCTAAAATTTTCTAAATTTTCTAAAATTTTCTTAAATTTTAAATTAATAAATTTATTTTTATCATACGTATTAGAATTAGACCTCAATCTTTTTATTGTGTTTGAAACGTTTTCTTAGATAAGGTAGCCTATTAGGGACTTCACTTGTCAACAGAACTTAAATTAAAAAAATCTATTAGAACCATTCCAGTAGACTTAGAACTGTTCCGAGTCCAAGTATAACATTTATTAATACGCTATCAATCTTTGATAGCGTATGATTTAGACCTCAATTGAGGTTTCAAACACAATAAAAAGATTGAGGTCTAATAAGGGTTCTTTTTAATTCTTAAGAATAATTGAAAGGTATTCAGGTATTTCAATATAGCTCATCAATAATTATAGCAGTGTTGACAAGTGAAGTCCCTAATAGTCTACCTTATCTAAGAATAATTATATGGACTTTTTTTTGATTTGATTTGATTTGATTGATTTGATTGATTGATAGCGTAGTCTACTGGAATGTCTATTTCTTAGGTATCTCATTAGGGAATTAAATCTATCATTTAAAACTACTCTTCTGTATGATATAATTATTCTTTCTATTTAATAGATTCTTTCTAAATAGTCTAAGGTCTAAATAGGTCAATAAGGTCTTATACGTTTCAAACACAATAAAATATATAGATAAGCAATGTACATATCTATTCTTAGATAAGGTAGCCTATTAGGGACTTCACTTGTCAACAGAACTTAAGTACACTTAAAAAATTTAGGTCTTAGATAAGGTAGCCTATTAACAAATACAATATTATTGTATTGTATTGTTTGAATCTTTTATTGTATTTTTTATCATACGTACTAGAATTAGACCTCAATCTTTTTATTGTGTTTGAAACGTTTTCTTAGATAAGGTAGCCTATTAGGGACTTCACTTGTCAACAGAACTTAAGTACAGTGGCTATAAGACCTTATTGACCTATTTAGACCTTATTTTTATATTGAGAATATAAAGACACATAAAAAACACAATAAAAACACAATAAAAAGATTGAGGTCTAATAAGGGTTTCTGACGTCAGATCTAATAAGGTCTAAATAGGTCAAAATACCTTCCCAGGACATGTGTTTGAAACGTTTTCTTAGATAAGGTAGCCTATTAGGGACTTCACTTGTCAACAGAACTTAAGTACAGTGGCTATAAGACCTTATTGAGAATAATTATCTTTTAAATCTTTTTATTGTGTTTGAAACGTTTTCTTAGATAAGGCAGCCTATTAGGGACTTCACTTGTCGATTGAGGTCTAATAAGGGTTTCTGACGTCAGAAAAATAGATTTGTTTGAAACTACCTAATTTAGCCTATTAGGGACTTCTTTTTATTGTGTTTGAAACATTATCAAACACAATAAAAAGATGGAAATAATGGGGAAATAAATTTAATAAATTTAAAAGATTATAGCCACTGTACTTAAGTTGTGTTGACAAGTGAAGTCCCTAATAGGCTAAATATAAGGTCATAGGTCAATAAGTTGTGGACTTCACTTGTCAACAGAACTTAAGTACAGTGGCTATAAGACCTTATTGACCTATTTAGACTCAATCTTTTTATTAGGTTGAATTCCACAACCCTTGTCTAACTTAAAGAAACTTAAGAAAACTTATGAACACGTTTCTTAATTTAATAAATTTTTTTAATGTATTAGAATTAGACCTCAATCAAATTTGATTTATTATTTGTTGTTTTGATTTATTATCAAAATAGGTCTTATTAGGTCTAAATAGGTCAATAAGGTCTTATACGTTTCAATAGTTAGATAAGTAATAATAAGAAATAATAATAAGATAATAATAATAAGATATAGAACTGTATTAGTATTTTAATCTGTCACAATTTTAACTATATTTTAATCTTTTAAATCTTTTTAATAAGATAAAGAGCTAATAAAAATAATTCAAAAATATAATTCAGATTTATATAACTATAAAATTAGTAAATTTAGCCTTATTGACCTATTTAGACTTTTATTTAGACTTTTAAGATAGACTATCTTTTTATTGTGTTTGAAGCGTTTAACATTGCTATTAGATTGCTATAAGACCTTTTTATTGTGTCAGATAAGTACAGTGGCTATAAGACCTTATTGACCTATTTAGACCTTATTAGATCTGACGTCAGAAACCCTTATTAGACCTCAATCTTTTTATTGTGTTTATAAGAATCTTTATTATAAGAATCTTTTTATAAGAAACAGAACTCAATCTCACAATAACAACTTAATAATTATTAACTATATATTATATATTGGGGTTGATTAAGGTCAAAAATCTAATCTAATTAGCAATGTTAAATCTAATAGCAATCTAATAGCAATGTTAAACGTTTCAAACACAATAAAAAGATTAAATATATTTATATTTATATTTTGTAAAAAATTTTATATAATTAGCAATGCTAATTAGCAATGATAGACTATCTTTTTATTGTGTTTGAAACGTTTAACATTGCTATTAGATTGCTATAAGACCTTTTTATTGTGTCAGATAAGTACAGTATATAGTATATATATAATTATTAAGTTGTTATTGTGAGATTGAGTTCTGTTTCTTATAAAAAGATTTAAAAGATTTAAAAGATTTGACGTCAGAAATCTGACGTGAAGTTATTAGGCCTATTAGGCCACTGTACTTAAGTTTTGTTGACAAGTGTGTTGACAGTGTGTTACAAGTGTTGATGTGTTACAGTGTGTTGACAAGTGTGTTAAGTTGTGTTGACAAGAAATCTGACGTGAAGAAATTAAATAATAAGGGTTAAATATATAATATTTATTATAAGAAACATTATTAAGTTAAGTCACTTATATAGGTCCTAGGTCTAATAAGGGTTTCTGACGTCAGAAAAATAGATTTGTTTGAAACTACCTAATTTAGCCTTAATATTTATTATAATAAGTATATATACTCTTTTATTAGAATTAGACCTCAATCTTTTTATTGTGTTTGAAACGTTTTGAAAAATCTAATCTAATTAGCAATGTTAAATCTAATAGCAATCTAATAGCAATGTTAAAGGTTTCAAACACAATAAAAAGATTAAATATATTTATATTTATATATTAGTAAAAATTTACTAATTTTATAGTTATATAAATCTGAATTATATTTTTGAATTATTTTTATATAATTCAATGTTATATATGTGTTATATATAAATGTGTATATATATAATGTGTTATATATAATAAAATTATATATGTCTTATAATTATTTAAGTCTTTAAGTCTTATTGAATAATAAGTTCTGTTGACAAGTGATGTCTATAAGACCTTATTGACCTATTTAGACCTTATTAGATCTGACGTCAGAAACCCTTATTAGACCTCAATCATAATTTGCTATCACAATTGATAGCAATGTTAAACGTTTCAAACACAATAAAAAGATTGATAATAAGTCTTATTTAAGTCTTATAAATATAATTATAATTATTCTTATAAGTCTTATAATTATTTAAGTCTTTAAGTCTTATTGAATAATAAGTTCTGTTGACAAGTGAAGTCCCTAATAGGCTACCTTATCTAAGAATTCGTTTCAAACACAATAAAAATATTTAAAAGATTTAAAAGATTTAAATATAAATAGGTCAAATCAATCAATTCAACAAGGTGAATAGTCTGTAGACAATTGATTGCAATCTGTGCATAATACGAAAACGTTTCAAACGTTTTCGATTTTTTTGACCTATTTAGACCTTATTAGATCTGACGTCAGAAACCCTTATTAGACCTCAATCTTTTTATTGTGTTTGAAACGTTTTCTTAGATAAGGTAGCCTATTAGGGACTTCACTTGTCAACAGAACTCAATCTTTTTATTAGAATCTCCTCAACAACCGTTTTCTTAGTACAGTGTAGTCAACACAGCAATGTTAAACGTTTCAAACACAATAAAAAGATTGAGGTCTAATAAGGGTTTCTGACGTCAGATCTAATAAGGTCTAAATAGGTCAATAAGGTCTTATAGCCACTGTACTTAAGTTCTGTTGACAAGTGAAGTCCCTAATAGGCTACCTTATCATAATAAAGTCTTATTATGAAGTCCCTAATAGGCTCCCTAATGTGATACCTAAGAAATAGACATTCCAGTAGACTTTGAACTGTTCCGAGTCCAAGTATAACGTTTATTAATATTATGATATAATGGACTCGGAATACGTTTTTTTAGATAAGGTAGCCTATTAGGGACTTCACTTGTCAACAGAACTTAAGTACAGTGGCTATAAGACCTTATTGACCTATTTAGACCTTATTAGATCTGACGTCAGAAACCCTTATTAGACCTCAATCATAATTTGCTATCACAATTGATAGAAATGTTAAACGTTTCAAACACAATAAAAAGATTGAGGTCTAATAAGGGTTAATAAAAAAGAATAATATATATATTATATAATATATTATATATTATTATATATTATATAATAAAAAAGAAATAGACATTTTTTGTATAACTAAATACTTATCAATTATTGACTATAGCACTAATTTTAAGACCTATTAACTCTGTATTAGATGACCTTATTGTCAACAGAACTTAAGTACAGTGGCTAAAGAGCTACGATAAGGTAGCCTATAAGGGATATAAATGTTATTTAGACTTTGAAGTCCCTAATAATTAAGACTTATTATTAGACTAATTATTTAGACTTTTAAGATAGACTATCTTTTTATTGTGTTTGAAACGTTTATCATTGCTATTAGATTGCTATAAGACCTTTTTATTGTGTCAGATAAGTACAGGGTCAGAAAACATTTCAAACACAATAAAAAGATTGAGGTCTAATTCTAATAAAAAGATTGAGTCTAAATAGGTCAATAGACCTATGAACTTAAATCTTAAAGGTCAAAATCGGTTTCAGGTATTTCAGGTATTTCAGATATTTTTTTTCAATTTATTTATATAGTTTTATTATAATTGTTAATATAGAAATAGATATATAGAAAAAGTCAATTGTCACTTGTTTCACATTTATATCCCTAAACATTTATATCCCTAATAGGCTACCTTATCTTAGCTCTTTAGCCACTGTAATTAAGTTCTGTTGACAATAAGGTCATCTAATACAGAGTTAATAGGTCTTGACCTTATATTTAGCCTATTAGGGACTTCACTTGTCAACAGAACTTAAGTACAGTGGCTATAATCTTTTAAATTTATTAAATTTATTTCCCCATTATTTCCATCCAAATCACATTTAGTATATCACATTTGTATACTAATAGGCAGATATCACATTAATAAATTAAAAAAATTTAAAAAATTCAGAAAAAATTTAAAATTTTTAGACCTTATAAGAAAACGGAAAAGGTCAATAATAGGTCAATGAGGTCTAATAAGGTCAAAAAAATCTATTAGATCGGACGCAGAAACCCTTATTAGACCTCATTAGTGATAAATTGATAGCAATGTTAAACGTTTCAAACACAATAAAAAGATTGAGGTCTAATAAGGGTTATTAAAGCTAATAAGGGTATTGTGTTGTTGTATAGTCTAATTCTAATAAAAAGATTGAGACCTCAATCTTTTTATTGTGTTTGAAACGTTTAACATTGCTATCAATTTATCACTAATGAGGTCTAATAAGGGTTTCTGACGTCAGATCTAATAGACAATTAAGGCTAAGGTAGCCAGGTTTATTGTGTAGATAAGGTAGCCTATTAGGGACTTCACTTGTCAACAGAACTTAAGTACAGTGGCTATAAGACCTTATTGACCTATTTAGACTCAATCTTTTTATTAGAATTAGACTATACAACAACACAATACCCTTATTAGCTTTAATAACCCTTATTAGACCTCAATCTTTTTATTGTGTTTGAAACGTTTAACATTGCTATCAATTTATCACTAATGAGGTCTAATAAGGGTTTCTGACGTCAGATCTAATAGATTTTCTTGATAGTAATGTTAAGATAGCAATGAGGTCTAATCAGAAACCCTTATTAAACCTCAATCTTTTTTTTGTGTTTGAAACGTTTAACATTGCTATCAATTGTGATAGCAAATTATGATTGAGGTCTAATAAGGGTCTAATCAGATGTTAAGATAATGAGTGTTGTTAAGTGATGTTAAGATAGTTAAGATGTTAAGACGTCTAATTCTAATAAAAAGATTGAGTTCAATTGTCAACAGGCTATGTTAAACGTTTATATATATTGAGATTGAGGTCTAATAAGGGTTTCTGACGTCAGATCTAATAAGGTCTTCTTAGACCTTATCTGATGTCAGATAAAAATTGGCTATAACAGAACTTAAGTACAGTGGCTATAAGACCTTATTGACCTATTTAGACTCAATCTTTTTATTCTGGGTTTCTGACGTCAGATCTAATAGACAATTAAGGCTAAGGTAGCCAGGTTTATTGTGTAGAAAAGGTAGCCTATTAGGGACTTCACTTGTCAACAGAACTTAAGTACAGTGGCTATAAGACCTTATTGACCTATTTAGACTCAATCTTTTTATTAGAATTAGACTATACAACAACACAATACCCTTATTAGCTTTAATAACCCTTATTAGACCTCAATCTTTTTATTGTGTTTGAAACGTTTAACATTGCTATCAATTTATCACTAATGAGGTCTAATAAGGGTTTCTGACGTCAGATCTAATAGATTTTTTTGACCTATTTAGCCTATTTAGACCTATTTAGCTCTTTCTTTTTTATTAACCCTTATTAGACCTCAATCTTTTTATTGTGTTTGAAACGTTTAACATTGCTATCAATTGTGATAGCAAATTATGATTGAGGTCTAATAAGGGTTGACGTCAATATTGTGTACAATTAATTATTAATCTATAAATTATTTTTGACCTCAGATTCTGACGTCAGATTTCTGACGTCAAATATTTTAAATCTTTAAATCTTTTTATTGTGTTTGAAACGTTTTCTTAGATAAGGTAGCCTATTAGGGACTTCACTTGTCAACAGAACTTAAGTACAGTGGCTAAAGAGCTAAGATAAGGTAGCCTATTAGGGATATAAATGTTTATTGACCTATTTAGACTCAATCTTTTTTATTAGAATTAGACTATACAACAACACAATACCCTTATTAGCTTTAATAACCCTTATTAGACCTCAATCTTTTTATTGTGTTTGAAACGTTTAACATTGCTATCAATTTATCACTAATGAGGTCTAATAAGGGTTTCTGACGTCAGATCTAATAGATTTTCTTGATAGCAATGTTAAGATAGCAATGAGGTCTAATCAGAAACCCTTATTAGACCTCAATCTTTTTATTGTGTTTGAAACGTTTAACATTGCTATCAATTGTGATAGCAAATTATGATTGAGGTCTAATAAGGGGTCTAATCAGATGTTAAGATAATGAGTGTTGTTAAGTGATGTTAAGATAGTTAAGATGTTAAGACGTCTAATTCTAATAAAAAGATTGAGTTCAATTGTCAACAGGCTATGTTAAACGTTTATATATATTGAGATTGAGTTCTAATAAGGGTTTCTGACGTCAGATCTAATAAGGTCTTCTTAGACCTTATCTGACGTCAGATAAAAATTGGCTATAACAGAACTTAAGTACAGTGGCTATAAGACCTAATTGACCTATTTAGACTCAATCTTTTTATTCTGGGTTTCTGACGTCAGATCTAATAGACAATTAAGGCTAAGGTAGCCCGGTTTATTGTGTAGATAAGGTAGCCTATTAGGGACTTCACTTGTCAACAGAACTTAAGTACAGTGGCTATAAGACCTTATTGACCTATTTAGACTCAATCTTTTTATTAGAATTAGACTATACAACAACACAATACCCTTATTAGCTTTAATAACCCTTATTAGACCTCAATCTTTTTATTGTGTTTGAAACGTTTAACATTGCTATCAATTTATCACTAATGAGGTCTAATAAGGGCTTCTGACGTCAGATCTAATAGATTTTTTTGACCTATTTAGCCTGTTTAGACCTATTTAGCTCTTTCTTTTTTTATTAACCCATATTAGACCTCAATCTTTTTATTGTGTTTGAAACGTTTAACATTGCTATCAATTGTGATAGCAAATTATGATTGAGGTCTAATAAGGGTTGACGTCAATATTGTGTACAATTAATTATTAATCTATAAATTATTTTTGACCTCAGATTCTGACGTCAGATTTCTGACGTCAAATCTTTTAAATCTTTTAAATCTTTTTATTGTGTTTGAAACGTTTTCTTAGATAAGGTAGCCTATTAGGGACTTCACTTGTCAACAGAACTTAAGTACAGTGGCTAAAGAGCTAAGATAAGGTAGCCTATTAGGGATATAATTGTTTATTGACCTATTTAGACTCAATCTTTTTATTAGAATTAGGACTATACAACAACACAATACCCTTATTAGCTTTAATAACCCTTATTAGACCTCAATCTTTTTATTGTGTTTGAAACGTTTAACATTGCTATCAATTTATCACTAATGAGGTCTAATAAGGGTTTCTGACGTCAGATCTAATATATTTTCTTGATAGCAATGTCAAGATAGCAATGAGGTCTAATCAGAAACCCTTATTAGACCTCAATCTTTTTATTGTGTTTGAAAACGTTTAACATTGCTATCAATTGTGATAGCAAATTATGATTGAGGTCTAATAAGGGTCTAATCATATTTTAAGATAATGAGTGTTGTTAAGTGATGTTAAGATAGTTAAGATGTTAAGACGTCTAATTCTAATAAAAAGATTGAGTTCAATTGTCAACAGGCTATGTTAAACGTTTATATATATTGAGATTGAGGTCTAATAAGGGTTTCTGACGTCAGATCTAATAAGGTCTTCTTAGACCGTATCTGACGTCAGATAAAAATTGGCTATAACAGAACTTAAGTACAGTGGCTATAAGACCTTATTGACCCTATTTAGACTCAATCTTTTTATTCTGGGTTTCTGACGTCAGATCTAATAGACAATTAAGGCTAAGGTAGCCAGGTTTATTGTGTAGATAAGGTAGCCTATTAGGGACTTCACTTGTCAACAGAACTTAAGTACAGTGGCTATAAGACCTTATTGACCTATTTAGACTCAATCTTTTTATTAGAATTAGACTATACAACAACACAATACCCTTATTAGCTTTAATAACCCTTATTAGACCTCAATCTTTTTATTGTGTTTGAAACGTTTAACATTGCTATCAATTTATCACTAATGAGGTCTAATAAGGGTTTCTGACGTCAGATCTAATAGATTTTTTTTGACCTATTTAGCCTATTTAGACCTATTTAGCTCTTTCTTTTTTATTAACTCTTATTAGACCTCAATCTTTTTATTGTGTTTGAAACGTTTAACATTGCTATCAATTTATCACTAATGAGGTCTAATAAGGGTTTCTGACGTCAGATCTAATAGATTTTTTGACCTATTTAGCCTATTTAGACCTATTTAGCTCTTCTTTTTTATTAACCCTTATTAGACCTCAATCTTTTTATTGTGTTTGAAACGTTTAACATTGCTATCATTGTGATAGCAAATTATGATTGAGGTCTAATAAGGGTTGACGTCAATATTGTGTACAATTAATTATTAATCTATAAAATTATTTTTGACCTCAGATTCTGACGTCAGATTTCTGACGTCAAATCTTTTAAATCAATTAAATCTTTTTATTGTGTTTGAAACGTTTTCTTAGATAAGGTAGCCCTATTAGGGACTTCACTTGTCAACAGAACTTAAGTACAGTGGCTAAAGAGCTAAGATAAGGTAGCCTATTCGGGATATAAATGTTTATTGACCTATTTAGACTCAATCTTTTTATTAGAATTAGACTATACAACAACACAATACCCTTATTAGCTTTAATAACCCTTATTAGACCTCAATCTTTTTATTGTGTTTGAAACGTTTAACATTGCTATCAATTTATCACTAATGAGGTCTAATAAGGGTTTCTGACGTCAGATCTAATAGATTTTCTTGATAGCAATGTTAAGATAGCAATGAGGTCTAATCAGAAACCCTTATTAGACCTCAATCTTTTTATTGTGTTTGAAACGTTTAACATTGCTATCAATTGTGATAGCAAATTATGATTGAGGTCTAATAAGGGTCTAATCAGATGTTAAGATAATGAGTGTTGTTAAGTGATGTTAAGATAGTTAAGATGTTAAGACGTCTATTTCTAATAAAAAGATTGAGTTCAATTGTCAACAGGCTATGTTAAACGTTTATATATATTGAGATTGAGGTCTAATAAGGGTTTCTGACGTCAGATCTAATAAGGTCTTCTTAGACCTTATCTGACGTCAGATAAAAATTGGCTATAACAGAACTTAAGTACAGTGGCTATAAGACCTTATTGACCTATTTAGACTCAATCTTTTTATTCTGGGTTTCTGACGTCAGATCTAATAGACAATTAAGGCTAAGGTAGCCAGGTTTATTGTGTAGATAAGGTAGCCTATTAGGGACTTCACTTGTCAACAGAACTTAAGTACAGTGGCTATAAGACCTTATTGACCTATTTAGACTCAATCTTTTTATTAGAATTAGACTATACAACAACACAATACCCTTATTAGCTTTAATAACCCTTATTAGACCTCAATCTTTTTATTGTGTTTGAAACGTTTAACATTGCTATCAATTTATCACTAATGAGGTCTAATAAGGGTTTCTGACGTCAGATCTAATAGATTTTTTTACCTATTTAGCCTATTTAGACCTATTTAGCTCTTCCTTTTTTATTAACCCTTATTAGACCTCAATCTTTTTATTTTGTTTGAAACATTTAACATTGCTATCAATTGTGATAGCAAATTATGATTGAGGTCTAATAATGGTTGACGTCAATATTGTGTACAATTAATTATTAATCTATAAATTATTTTTGACCTCAGATTCTGACGTCAGATTTCTGACGTCAAATCTTTTAAATCTTTTAAATCTTTTTATTGTGTTTGAACGTTTTCTTAGATAAGGTAGCCTATTAGGGACTTCACTTGTCAACAGAACTTAAGTACAGTGGCTAAAGAGCTAAGATAAGGTAGCCTATTAGGATATAAATGTTTATTGACCTATTTAGACTCAATCTTTTTATTAGAATTAGACTATACAACAACACAATACCCTTATTAGCTTTAATAACCCTTATTAGACCTCAATCTTTTTATTGTGTTTGAAACGTTTAAAATTGCTATCAATTTATCACTAATGAGGTCTAATAAGGGTTTCTGACGTCAGATCTAATAGATTTTCTTGATAGCAATGTTAAGATAGCAATGAGGTCTAATCAGAAACCCTTATTAGACCTCAAAATTTTTATTGTGTTTGAAACGTTTAACATTGCTATCAATTGTGATAGCAAATTATGATTGAGGTCTAATAAGGGTCTAATCAGATGTTAAGATAATGAGTGTTGTTAAGTGATGTTAAGATAGTTAAGATGTTAAGACGTCTAATTCTAATAAAAAAGATTGAGTTCAATTGTCAACAGGCTATGTTAAACGTTTATATATATTGAGAATGAGGTCTAATAAGGGTTTCTGACGTCAGATCTAATAAGGTCTTCTTAGACCTTATCTGACGTCAGATAAAAATTGGCTATAACAGAACTTAAGTACAGTGGCTATAAGACCTTATTGGACCTATTTAGACTCAATCTTTTTATTCTGGGTTTCTGACGTCAGATCTAATAGACAATTAAGGCTAAGGTAGCCAGGTTTATTGTGTAGATAAGGTAGCCTATTAGGGACTTCACTTGTCAACAGAACTTAAGTACAGTGGCTATAAGACCTTATTGACCTATTTAGACTCAATCTTTTTATTAGAATTAGACTATACAACAACACAATACCCTTATTAGCTTTAATAACCCTTATTAGACCTCAATCTTTTTATTGTGTTTGAAACGTTTAACATTGCTATCAATTTATCACTAATGAGGTCTAATAAGGTTTCTGACGTCAGATCTAATAGATTTTTTTGACCTATTTAGCCTATTTAGACCTATTTAGCTCTTTCTTTTTTATTAACCCTTATTAGACCTCAATCTTTTTATTGTTTTGAAACGTTTAACATTGCTATCAATTGTGATAGCAAATTATGATTGAGGTCTAATAAGGGTTGACGTCATTATTGTGTACAATTAATTATTAATCTATAAATTATTTTGACCTCAGATTCTGACGTCAGATTTCTGACGTCAAATCTTTTAAATCAATTCAATCTTTTTATTGTGTTTGAAACGTTTTCTTAGATAAGGTAGCCTATTAGGGACTTCACTTGTCAACAGAACTTAAGTACAGTGGCTAAAGAGCTAAGATAAGGTAGCCTATTAGGGATATAATGTTTATTGACCTATTTAGACTCAATCTTTTTATTAGAATTAAACTATACAACAACACAATACCCTTATTAGCTTTAATAAACCCTTATTAGACCTCCATCTTTTTATTGTGTTTGAAACGTTTAACATTGCTATCAATTTATCACTAATGAGGTCTAATAAGGGTTAAATTGATAGCAATGTTAAACGTTTCAAACACAATAAAAAGATTGAGGTCTAATAAGGGTTATTAAAGCTAATAAGGGTATTGTGTTGTTGTATAGTCTAATTCTAATAAAAAGATTGAGTCTAAATAGGTCAATAAACATTTATATCCCTAATAGGCTACCTTATCTTAGCTCTTTAGCCACTGTACTTAAGTTCTGTTGACAAGTGAAGTCCCTAATAGGCTACCTTATCTAAGAAAACGTTTCAAACACAATAAACAGATTTAAAAGATTTAAAAGATTTGACGTCAGAAATCTGACGTCAGAATCTGAGGTCAAAAATAATTTATAGATTAATAATTAATTGTACACAATATTGACGTCAACCCTTATTAGACCTCAATCATAATTTGCTATCACAATTGATAGCAATGTTAAACGTTTCAAACACAATAAAAAGATTGAGGTCTAATAAGGGTTAATAAAAAAGAAAGAGCTAAATAGGTCTAAATAGGCTAAATAGGTCAAAAAAATATATTAGATCCGACGTCAGAAACCCTTATTAGACCTCATTAGTGATAAATTGATAGCAATGTTAACGTTTCAAACACAATAAAAAGATTGAGGTCTAATAAGGGTTATTAAAGCTAATAAGGGTATTGTGTTGTTGTATAGTCTAATTCTAATAAAAAGATTGAGTCTAAATAGGTCAATAAGGTCTTATAGCGCACTGTACTTAAGTTCTGTTGACAAGTGAAGTCCCTAATAGGCTACCTTATCTACACAATAAACCTGGCTACCTTAGCCTTAATTGTCTATTAGATCTGACGTCAGAAACCCAGAATAAAAAGATTGAGTCTAAATAGGTCAATAAGGTCTTATAGCCACTGTACTTAAGTTCTGTTATAGCCAATTTTTATCTGATGTCAGATAAGGTCTAAGAAGACCTTATTAGATCTGACGTCAGAAACCCTTATTAGACCTCAATCTCAATATATATAAACGTTTAACATAGCCTGTTGACAATTGAACTCAATCTTTTTATTAGAATTAGACGTCTTAACATCTTAACTATCTTAACATCACTTAACAACACTCATTATCTTAACATCTGATTAGACCCTTATTAGACCTCAATCATAATTTGCTATCACAATTGATAGCAATGTTAAACGTTTCAAACACAATAAAAAGATTGAGGTCTAATAAGGGTTTCTGATTAGACCTCATTTCTATCTTAACATTGCTATCAAGAAAATCTATTAGATCTGACGTCAGAAACCCTTATTAGACCTCATTAGTGATAAATTGATAGCAATGTTAAACGTTTCAAACACAATAAAAAGATTGAGGTCTAATAAGGGCTATTAAAGCTAATAAGGGTATTATGTTGTTGTATAGTCTAATTCTAATAAGAAGATTGAGTCTAAATAGGTCAATAAACATTTATATCCCTAATAGGCTACCTTATCTTAGCTCTTTAGCCACTGTACTTAAGTTCTGTTGACAAGTGAAGTCCCTAATAGGCTACCTTTTCTAAGAAAACGTTTCAAACACAATAAAAAGATTTAAAAGATTTGAAAGATTTTACGTCAGAAATCTGACGTCAGAATCTGAGGTCAAAAATAATTTATAGATTAATAATTAATTGTACACAATATTGACGTCAACCCTTATTAGACCTCAATCATAATTTGCTATCACAATTGATAGCAATGTTAAACGTTTCAAACACAATAAAAAGATCGAGGTCTAATAAGGGTTATTAAAGCTAATAAGGGTATTGTGTTGTTGTATAGTCTAATTCTAATAAAAAGATTGAGTCTAAATAGGTCAATAAGGTCTTATAGCCACTGTACTTAAGTTCTGTTGACAAGTGAAGTCCCCTAATAGGCTACCATATCTACACAATAAACCTGGCTACCTTAGCCTTAATTGTCTATTAGATCTGACGTCAGAAACCCAGAATAAAAGATTGAGTCTAAATAGGTCGATAAGGTCTTATAGCCACCGTACTTAAGTTCTGTTATAGCCAATTTTTATCTGACGTTAGATAAGGTCTAAGAAGACCTTATTAGATCTGACGTCAGAACCCTTATTAGACCTCAATCTCAATATATATAAACGTTTAACATAGCCTGTTGACAATTGAACTCAATCTTTTTATTAGAATTAGACGTCTTAACATCTTAACTATCTTAACATCACTTAACAACACTCATTATCTTAACATCTGATTAGACCCTTATTAGATCTCAATCATAATTTGCTATCACAATTGATAGCAATGTTAAACGTTTCAAACACAATAAAAAGATTGAGGTCTAATAAGGGTTTCTGATTAGACCTCATTGCTATCTTAACATTGCTATCAAGAAAATCTAGTAGATCTTACGTCAGAAACCCTTATTAGACCTCATTAGTGATAAATTGATAGCAATGTTAAACGTTTCAAACACAATAAAAAGATTGAGGTCTAATAAGGGTTATTAAAGCTAATAAGGGTATTGTGTTGTTGTATAGTCTAATTCTAATAAAAAGATTGAGTCTAAATAGGTCAATAAACATTTATATCCCTAATAGGCTACCTTATCTTAGCTCTTTAGCCACTGTACTTAAGTTCTGTTGACAAGTGAAGTCCCTAATAGGCTACCTTATCTAAGAAAACGTTTCAAACACAATAAAAAGATTTAATTGATTTAAAAGATTTGACGTCAGAAATCTGACGTCAGAATCTGAGGTCAAAAATAATTTATAGATTAATAATTAATTGTACACAATATTGACGTCAACCCTTATTAGACCTCAATCATAATTTGCTATCACAATTGATAGCAATGTAAAACGTTTCAAACACAATAAAAAGATTGAGGTCTAATAAGGGTTAATAAAAAAGAAAGAGCTAAATAGGTCTAAATAGGCTAAATAGGTCAAAAAAATCTATTAGATCTGACGTCAGAAACCCTTATTAGACCTCATTAGTGATAAATTGATAGCAATGTTAAACGTTTCAAACACAATAAAAAGATGGGGTCACAATTAGTGATAAGG
>NW_027063206.1:0-41236 GCF_032884065.1 Artemia franciscana | reverse complement strand
TACCTCCTTTCCTATTGCAGATAAAGTTTTTTTGTATTATTAAAGATTATATTTATATGCATACTGACGAAAAAGATGGAAAGGTGTTGTCATGTATTTTGAGCATTGTCAGGGAGTTTCTCAGGAGTGGACGCAGGCGTTACCAAGGATTTTCTTATTGACGTTTAAATGGAAATATTGGCGACTTCAGCGACTTTTTACTACGCTAATGTTTCTTAGTAGTTTTAAAAAGTGTCGTATTCTAATTGAATTTCTAACCGGCTCTTGTGTTTCAGGAGTCCGTCTTAATATTTGAGTAAAAAAGTAAAACTTTAGCATAAGGAGTGAGGTATTGAGGAGGGAAATTCCTCTCATGCACAGATTAATTTCTGTTCGTATTAACTCTCAATGTTGCTACTACTTAATGCAGTTGCTAGTACATAATTCCAAATTTTTACAGATTTGTGCTTGAAGCCTCTTTAGTAAGGCTCTCTGATACAATCTGATGGTGCAATTTTCATTGAGGTTCCTTGAATTTTGCAAGGGTCCATCCCCTCCCTTTTTTGTAAGAAATCAAGTAAATTTGCTAAGGCTCGTACTTTTTGAGGGGTACAAAAAGCCAATTATTTTTATCTACCTATTGATATCAAAATTCCATTTTTTAGGTAACAGCCACTATTAAACCGAGTTGATCTTTACTTACAGTTCGTTACCACGAACTGTTTGATAAAATAAATAAAGTGTCAGGATTTTTCTTTCTTAATATCCGACCAAGTCTTACGATACCAATTTAGGATGCTAGCGATCATTATTTATGTACACGGTTTAACATCAACCAGTAAGGGTTTATTGGGGCAGTAGCCTCTATCATATCTTTGATAGGTCTTGAAATGATTTGAAAAACAATCAGGAATTAAATAAAAGAAAATGCATGAAGGTATGGAGTGAAGTCAAAACTAAAAACGAATATAAATCATTACGTGCATGAAGGAAACAATACCCTTTTTAACTCCCTCCTGTTTACGTTAAGTTTTATTGTGGTTCAAAAAATTATTCCAGTTCAATGGCTTTTGTGTTCGAGCACTCATTCTTAAGAATTGGGACAAAAAGTCAAACCTTATCGTAAAGAGTAGGGGGCTCCTGAGGGGACAGTGCCCCTCATATATGGTATGATTTTGTTCGTTTTCAGCTTGGTATTACTTTTTACTTTCATGTGATTTTTGTCTTCGATTTGATACCTATTCATGGAAAACATTATATGTCATGATCACACTTACATTTAACCAAAAAATAATTCCGATCTCTCTGTGTAGCGGGAAAAAAACTTTCTACTTATAAGCAAATTTCAGGAGAAAAATTTTTTTCTTTAATATTTTTTCTGTCCGTATTCGAATTCTTCTATTCAAAATTTATAACATGCCTTTTCAAAAATGTATTTTTATAATCATGGATGTTTAGAATAGGGTAGCAAATCAGTGTCTTGCCTTTTTGTTTGTGGGTATGTCAGTAATATATTTCATTGTAAAAAATATATCAGCGATCAGCATATAGCTGACATGTGCAGTAACTCACACTTCTCATCGCATGTTATTTTTGTTCATTTATTCTGGTTAAAACCCATAAGAAATATGGGCTGATCAGCTAACGCAATCACTATCTAAACTTGAATATAGCTCATTTCCCCTTCTTTTTTATTTATAAAAACATGGAATTTCTAAAATATTCCCATCATAGTAGTCTGCTGTTCGTGCGTCCCACTGGAAAATCCTTAGACTGGAAAACCTGGAGTTATTGCACAGAATAAAATGAGAAGCCTGCTATGAAAAATATTAATACAACAAGCATGTTTCCTGCACCAAATTGCATCTTCAGACTAAAAACATAAATAAGACATTTTTACAAAAGCTGTATTCTTCCTGTATCTTAAGGGTCAGAAACAAAGACTGGATCATTCAAAATAACAAGCTTAGTGCGCTGGTATGTTATCTCATAGCTTACTAACTGTTTTATAAGAATTTATCGATAAGGAATTATTATAAGCCAACTGAAATAGTAATTAGATGATTTGAATATTAATACTTTAAACCAATATAATGAATACTCTACACAAAATATTCGAATTTGTATTCCAATATTGTAAATATATATTCAGCTTTCCAGTGTGACTAAAACTTCATACGAGCAGAAATATAAAGAAAGGTTCAGGAAAAAATGACAAAAGGAAAGGGCAAATAAAAAAACAAAGGTTTTGTCCAATCTCTCTTAAATTTAAATTCTTGTTAATTCTCAGTTTCCTCGGATTTTTGGAGAAAGTTGCGTTATTTAAGAAGATCATATAATTAAATAAAATAAACAAAAAAGTTTTATTTGATAATTAAATAGGAAAAATTGTTTTTATGGGGAAGTAAAGAACGATATTGAAATTAAGACTAGCAAAAATAGCCCTATGATAAACCAAGCTTCAAACAGATAGACATTACTATGAATGAACAAAGAAAAACTAGAAGGAATAGAACCTGGATTGTTAATAAATTCCAAATTGTAAGAAAAGGAATTACTGCAAATAAAACATCTCCTGCCACTCCTTAAGTCCTGCCACCGCTTCACAGGCTAAAATATCATTCGCGCTGTACTGAAAACTATAGAAACAAGTCGCTAAAATCATTCATCAACTGCTATTTTAAAAAGTATTTTAGACATAAATTTGTATAATTTTAGATGAAATTGAAATGGACAAATAGGGAAGAAAATAAGCGTCACTTTAAAATAGTAAAATGAATTGACTGTCGTCAATGTAAATGTTGAACATGACGAGCTCTGCTTAAAAAAAATATACTTGATTCTTCGTTATGAATCTGTTGACACTTTTTGTACATTACAAAGAATTTATATTCCAAAATTGTAAATATATATTCACCTTCCCAGTGTGAATTAGTTACAAATTTAATTTTATTACAGAAGAAATATTGTCTATAGTAAATGAGGGTGACGTCACCGTGAAACACTTGGATTTGGCTTCACTGAAATCCGTAAATTCTTTCACGAAGCTAATTTTGCAAACGGAAAATCATTTAGATGTACTTATTAATAATGCGGGTGTAGCTGGCTTTGAGCGAAGACTTACAGAAGATGGCCTAGAATATCATATGCAGTCAAATTACTTTGGGCATTTTCTTTTGACCAATCAGCTACTGGGTGAGTGATCTTAATTCTCAGACAGGTACAGTGGATTTCAGCAGAAAAACAACAAAATTTCCAGAATTATGCATATTTCGCGATCAATAAAAATAGAACATACAATTTGGGAAATCGATAAAAGTGGACATTCAAGTTCAATTTGAAAAATTTACCTTGAAAAGCCACCAGGTTCTGCATATCAAAATCATGAGGTTATTTTTGAACACCCTTAAATAATGTTTGCTACATTTATTCGTGTGTATATCCTTACAAAATTAAATTTATTGGTTAGATGGGCAAACAAAACTTAGATCTTTAAATTTAAATCCAAATTTTAGTAAGTTAGAATAATTCAGTTTTCTGTGAATTTAGCCAGACTATCAATAAAAGCGTCTTTTTAAACTATACATGACACTTACCGTAGTGCATGCCAAGCTCTGAATTTATTGGAGAATGACCAACACTGGGATAACTGCATCAATGATGCGTGCGAAACGTCAACCCCAAGTCAAATTCGTGCATTGTTTGGCATCATTTTAACAACTTGCTCTCCATTATTTCCTACAGAGTTATGGGAAAAATATAAGTCAAAAATGTCCGAAGATATACTCCATCGAAAACAGTTAGAGACGTCAGATATGACTTTTGATTTTACATCAGAAATTTATAAATACACTTTAGTTATTATAGAAGATTTGTGCGTACGTATGGCAAACAAACCTCTTCAGGATTTGGGGATGCCTTCACCTAACCGTATCGCTGCTGTTTCGACATGTATAGAATTGGATCGTGAACAAAGTTAGAGTACGAGTGATCTATTGTCGTATGTACAAAATAACATTTCCAAGTTAATGTCGTAACAAAAAGACATTTATGATACGATAATGCATTGTGTCGATAACAACGTTGGAGAAATTTTCTTTTTGGATGCGCCAGGAGGTACTGGTAAAACGTTTGTGATAAAACTGATTCTGGCATCAATTCGATCAAAAAATGATATAGCGTTGGCAATTGCGTCGTCCGGAATAGCCACAACATTGCTGCCTGGTGGAAGATCTGCTCATTCCGCTTTGAAATTGCCTCTGAATTTGCATTCTACAGAAACTCCCACGTGCAATATTTCCAAATCATCTGGGATGGGTAAAGTATTGCAGCAATGCAAACTTATTATTTGGGATGAGTGCACAATGGCAAACAAAAAATCGCTCGAGGCTCTGGATCAATGCTTGAAAGATTTGAGAGGCAAGTCGAAACCCTTTGGCAGCACATTAATATTGCTTGCGGGAGATTTCAGGCAAACATTACCTATAATACCTAGATCAACTCCTGCAGACGAAATGAATGCTTGCCTGAAAAATTCTAATTTATGGGCACACATAAAAATATTAAAATTAACTACAAATATGCGTGTCCGATTGCAAAACGATGACTCTGGTCAAACATTTTCAGATCAGTTGCTGGCAATTGGAAACAGAAAGCTCCCAGTAGACTCAATTTCAGGACATATACAACTACCTGCTGATTTCTGTAATTTAGTGATGTCCAAAAATGAATTGATTGAAAAAGTATTTCCGAATATTCTAAAAAATTATAAAAATAATAAATGGCTAAGTGAAAGAGCGATTCTCGCACCCAAAAATATAGACGTCCACGAAATCAACAATATTGTTTTGACCAAGATTCGAGACCAGGCAATCCTTTACAAGTTAGTCGACACAGTTTTGAAACCAAATGAAGCGGTTAATTATCCATCTGAATTTTTAAATTCCATAGATCTTTCAGGGTTTCCACATCACGTGCTACAACTAAAAATAGGCGTACCAATAATACTTTTAAGAAATATCAACCCACCAAAGCTTTGCAATGGCACGCGACTTGCCGTAAAAAAAACAATGGAAAACCTAATAGAGGCCACAATCTTGACAGGGCCTTTTGAGGGTGAGGCTGTTCTTATTCCTCGCATTCCCATGATTCCAACGGATCTGTCTTTTCAATTTAAAAGATTGCAATTCCCAATTTGATTAGCATTTGCAATCACAATTAACAAAGCTCAAGGTCAATCATTATAAAAATGTGGTATAGATCTTAATACTGATTGTTTTTCCCATGGACAATTGTACGTTGCATGTTCGAGGGTCGGTAAACCTGACAATCTATTTATATGCAGCGACAATTGGACAGCGAAGAATGTTGTATATTCGCAAGTTTTACGCAGTTAATTTGTATTGTATCCATCTATCTATCTATCTATATAAAAACGAGTTGTGTGTATGCATGTTTGTTTGTTTGTAAAAAGAGCGTTTGCATATGACGTCATTATTAGTACATACGGCTTTGTATATGCACAGACAATGGGAAAGCCAAGAATGTTGTATATTCACAATTTTTTCGTAGTTTAACTCCTGCAGACGAAATGAATGCTTGCCTGCAAAATTCTAATTTATGGGCACACGTAAAAGTATTAAAATTAACTACAAATATGCGTGTCCGATTGCAAAACGATGATTCTGGTCAAACATTTTCAGATCAATTGCTGGCAATTGGAAATGGAAAGCTCCCAGTAGTGGGAAAGCCAAAAATGTTGTATATTCGCAATTTTTACGTAGTTCGAAACACATATATAAATCTATCTATATTTACAGGTGGGACACAGGGACACAACTACAATGGCGCGTAACTCATATGGCGCGTAACGACTTACGCGCGCGGGGGGGCTTAAGGGGGCGCGAAGCGCCCCACCAACTAGGTGTTGGGGTGGCGCGAAGCGCCACCCCAACAGCTAGTATATATATATATGTATACATATATATATATATATATATATATATATATATATATATATATATATATATATATATATATATAAATATATATATATATATATATAGAATATCTGTTGGAGTGGCGCTTCGCACCACCCCAAAACGTAGTTGGTAGAGGAACTTCGCGCCCCAACAAACCCCTCCCCGCGCGTAAGTCGTTACTTACTATATTAGTTACGCGCCATTGTAGTTGTGTCCCTGTGTACCACCTAAGAATATAGATAGATTTATATATGTGTTTTGAACTACGTAAAACTTGCAAATATACAACATTCTTGGCTTTCCCATTATCTGTGCATATACAAAGCCTTATGTACTTATAATGACGTCATATGCAAACGCTCTTTTTAAAAACAAACAAACATGCATACACACAAGTCGTTTTTATATAGATAGAGAGATAGATAGATACAATAAAAATTAACTGCGTAAAACTTGCGAATATACAACATTCTTAGCTGTCCAATAGTCGTTGCATATAAATAGATTGTCAGGTTTACCGAACCTAGAAGATGCAACGTACATTTATTTGTCCATGGGAAAACAATCAGTATTAAGATCTATACCACATATTTCTAATGATTGACTTTGAGCTTTGTTGATGGTGATTGCAAATGCTAATCGAATTGGGAAGGCAAGCATTCATTTCCTCTGCAGGGGTTGATCTAGGTATTAAAGGTAATATTTGCATGAAATCTCCCACAATGCCAGAATCAGTTTGATCACAAACGTTCTACCAGTACCTCCTGGCGCATCCAAATAGAAAATTTCTCCAACGTTGTTATCGACACAATGCATCATCGTATCATAAATGTCTTTTTGTTCCGACGATAACTTGGAAATGTTATTTTGTACATACAACAATAGATCACTCGTACTGTAACTTTGTTCTCGCGCCACCCTAACACCTAGTTGGTGAGGGCACTTCGCGCCCCCTCAAGCCCCCCCCCCCCGCGCGTAAATCGTTGCGCGCCACATTAGTTAAGCGCCATTGTAGCTGTGTCCCTGTGTACCACCTTTGAAAATAGATAGATTTATATATGTGTTTTGAACTACAAAAAACTTGCGAAAATACAACATTCTTGGCTTTCCCATTGTCTGTGCATATACAAAGCCTTATGTACTTACAATGACGTCATATGCAAACGCTCTTTTTAAAAACAAACAAACATGAATACACAACTCTCATTTTTATATAGATATATAGATAGACAGATACAATACAAATTAACTGCGTAAAACTTGCGAATATACAACATTCTTCGCTGTCCAGTTATCACTGCATATAAATAGATTGTCAGGTTTACCGACCCTCGAACATGCAATGTACAATTATCCATGAGAAAAACAATCAGTATGATTGACCTTGAGCTTTGCTGATGGTGATTGCAAATGCTAATCGAATTGGGAAGGCAAGCATTCATTTTGTCTCCAGGGGTTGATCTAGGTATTATAGGTAATGTTTGCCTGAAATCTCCCACAATGCCAGAATCAGTTTTATCACAAACATTTTACCAGTGCCTCCTGGCGCATCCAAAAAGAGAATTTCTCCAACGTTATTATCGACACAATGCATTATCGTATCATAAATGTCTTTTTGTTCCGACGTTAACTTGGAAATATTATTTTGTACATACGACAATAGATGACTTGTACTGTAACTTTGTTCACGATCCAATTCTACACATGTCGAAACAGCAGCGGTACGATTAGATGAAGGCATTCCTAAATCCTGAAGAGGTTTGTTTTTAATACATACGCACAAATCTTCTATAATAACTAAATTGTAGTGATAAATTTATGATGTAAAATCAAAAGTCATATTTGACGTCTCTAACGGTTTTCGATAGAGTATATCTTCGGACATTTTCGATTTATATTTTCCCCATAACTCTTTAGGAGCTGAAGGAGAGCAAGTTGTTAGAATGATTCCAAACAATGCACGAATTTGACTTGGACTTGGAGTTTCGCACGCGTCATTGATGCAGTTATCACAGTGTTGGCCATTCTCCAATAAATTCAGAGCTTGGCATGCACTACGGTAAGTGTCATGTATAGTACCGTTTACAGTTCTCAAAAACTCAAAGGACGTCGGACCGGGTACATTCACCAAAAGCAGGCGTAGAAAGAAGCATTCATGTTGATTGGGGTGAACGGTGTAGAGTCTTCCTATCGTGATATCTTTGAAGATGGTAGGCTGGCCGTCGACTAACTTACCCTGTTTTCAACGTTCAAATACTTTATTTTTAGTATTCCACGTGTAATACGAAGGCACTTCAGTATACAGCAGTCTTTTTGCAAAAGAACCATTTTTGCATAGCTAAATGAAAGCAGTTAACTTTGTATCCGGTGGATTCAGGGCTCTTTGTTGCACGTTGGATTTCGAAAAATAAACACGTTGACAATTCTGTAAATGGACCGCTAAGTGAACAACAGCTGGACTACGTTCATGTATCGGAAATGAAAGAATTCGCCAAACAGTTTCATTACTGCTTATGTATATTCCAGCCTGATATTGTACGATTTCGTCGATATCTTTGATTTCGGACTGCAAGCCAAAAACTGCCATGTCACTGCCTTTGTTGACGTATTTACATATGTATTTGATTGCCTTTAGGGAGTTACAGTGTTTAACGTTTATGTGTGCATTAAATGTTTTTGATAATAATGGGGAATATGGAACAACCCACTGGTTATGATTTCTCTTTGAGACGCAAGCCTAATTTCACGTTGGTGTTGTGATTCCTCAGCACGCTTTCTTTTCTTACTTTCTCTATCAGCCGCAAGCCTGTTTTCTTGCTGTTCTTGTGGTTCCTCGGCAAGCCTTCTTTTTTCACTTTTTTTTAGCAGCAAGTCTGGTTTCGCGTTGCTCTGGTAGCTCCTCGGCACACTTTCTATTCTTAGTTTCTCTATCAGCCACAAGCCGGTTTTCTTGCTGTTCTTGTGATTCCTCGGCACGCTTTCTTTTCTTACTTTCTCTATCAGCAGCAAGTTTTTTGGCATAGACTCTTTGAGCAGCTTCCTCGGCTGTTGCCATTGTAGGTTCTTCAGTCATTTTACAATTAAACATTTTTCCTTGAACGAATGTCTTAAATACCTGTAATGACGTCATCGTCATAACAAACATGACGACAACTAACTTCATGACATGATGACATGACGTCACTCAACAGAAACACAGACAACTTATTTTTATATATATATAGATACGTCAGTTGACAAACATGACGTCATTCGACACACAAACATGACGTCAGTAGACAGACACACAGACAAACAACTTATTTATATATATATAGATGTCCTGGTGTCCCGGTCGTCATTTGTGTCCCGATGTATTTTCATGTCCCTTATTTGTGCCCCTTATTTTCATATATATATAGATGAAGAAGATATAATCTGGCGTAACAGACATAGTGTAACAGACATAAAACACAACATATTTTTAGACATATATATATATATATATATATATATATATATATATATATATATATATATATATATATATATATATATATATATATATATATATATATATATATGACAATCTTCACTGTTCAATTGTCGCTGCATATAAATAGATTGTCAGGTATACCGACCCTCGAATATGCAACGCACAATTGTCCATGGAAAAAACAATCAGTATTAAGATCTATACCACATTTTTCTAATGATTGACCTTGAGCTTTGTTGATGGTGATTGCAAATGCTAATCGAATTGGGAATTGCACTCTTTTAAATTGAAAAGGCAGATCCGTTGGAATCATGGGAAATAAGAACAGCCTCGCCCTCAAAAGGTCCTGTCAAGATTGTTGCCTCTATTACGTTTTCCATTGTTTTTTTTTTACGGCAAGTCGCTTGCCATTGCAAAGCTTTGGAGGGTTTATGTTACGTAACAATATTATTAGTACGCCTATTTTTAGTTGTAGCACGTGTGGTGGAAACCCTGGAATATCGAGGAAATTTAAATATTCATATGGATAATTAACCGCCTCATTTGGTTCCAAAACTGTGTCGACTGACTTGTAAAGGACTGCCTGGTCACAAATCTTGGCCAGAACAATATTGTTGATTTCTTGGACGTCAATATTTCTGGGTGCAAAAATCGCTCTGCCACTTAGCCATTTATTATTTTTATAATTGTTTAGAATATTCGGAAATACTTTTTCAATCAATTCATTTTTGGACGTCACTAAATTACAGAATTAAGCAGGTAGCTGTATACGTCCTGAAATTGAGTCTACTGGGACCTTTCCGTTTCCAATTGCCAGCATTTGATTTGAAAATGTTTGACCAGAGTCATCGTTTTGCAATCGGACACGCATATTTGTAGTTAATTTTAATGTCTTTACGTGCGCCCTAAATTAGAATTTTTCAGGCAAGCATTCATTTCGTCTACAGGGGTTGATCTAGGTATTATAGGTAATATTTGCCTGAAATCTCCCGCAAGCAATATTAATGTGCTGCCAAAGGGTTTTGAATTCCCTCGCAAATCTCTCAAACATTGATCCAGAGCCTCGAGCGATTTTTTGTGTGCCATTGTGTACTCGTCCCAAATAATATGTTTGCATTGCTGCAATACTTTACCCATCCCAGATGATCTGGAAATATTGCACGTAGGAGTTTCTGTAGAATGTAAATTCATAGGCAATTTCAAAGCGGAATGAGCAGTTCTTCTACCAGGCAGCAACGTTGCGGCAATTCCGAACGACGCAATTGCCAACGCTATATCATTTTTTGATCGACTTGATGCCAGAATCAGTTTTATCACAAATGTTTTACCAGTACCTCCTGGCGCAACACAATGCATTGTCGTATCATAAATGTCTTTTTGTTCCGACGTTAACTTGGAAATGTAATTTTGTACATACGACAATAGATCACTCGTGCTGTAACTTTGTTCACGATCCAATTCTACACATGTCGAAACAGCAGCGGTACGATTAGGTGAAGGCATTACCAAATCATGAAGAGGTTTGTTTGCTATGCATACGCACAAATCTTTTATAATAACTAAAGTGTAGTTATAAATTTCTGATGTGAAATCAAAAGTCATATCTGACGTCTCTAACTGTTTTCGATGGAGTATATCTTCGGACATTTTCGATTTATATTTTTCCCATAACTCTACAGGAGCTGAGTTTCGCACGCGTCATTGATGCAGTTATCCCAGTGCTGGTCGTTCTCCAATAAACTCAGAGCTTGGCATGCACTGCGGTAAGTGTCATGTATAGTACCGTTTACAGTTCTCAAATACTCAAGGATGTCGGACCGGGTACATTCACCAAAAGCAGGCGTAAAAATAAGCATTCATGTTGATTGGGGTGAACGGTATAGAGTCTTCCTTTCGTAGTATCTTTGAAGATGGTAGGTTGGCTGTCGACTGAATTACCCTGTTTTCGAGGTTCAAATACTTTATTTTTAGTATTCTACGTGTAATACGAAGGCACTTCAGTATACAGCAGTTTTTTTGCAAAAGAATCATTTTTGCATAACGAAAAGAAAGCAGTTAACGTTGTATCCGGTGGATTCAGGGCTCTTTGTTGCACGTTGGATTCCGAAAAATAAACACGTTGACCATTCTGTAAATGTACCGCTAAGTGAACAACAGCTGGAATACGTTCATGAATCGGAAATGAAAAAATTCGGCAAACAGTTTCATTATTGCTTATGTGTCTTCCAGCCTGATATTGTACGATTTTATCGATATCACTGATTTCGGACTGCAAGCCAAAAACTGCCATGTCACTGCCTTTGTTGACGTATTTACATATCTATTTGATTGCCTTTACGGAGTTACAGTATTCAACATTTATGTTTGCATTAAATGTTTTTGTTAATAAAGGGGAATATGGAACAACCCACTGGTTATCTATTTCGATGGTGGTACCGTTACGCTTCTTTATTATTGCTGTTTTACCGCCATCTTCAGTAGGTTTTCTTCTATATTGTGGGTAACCATCATTGTCAGTAATTGTGTTGGGTACTAAAAGTCGAGGATATTGCTTTTTACACCTTCCTTTGGCCATGCATGGTGATTTTTCGTTCAGTGCACTGCAAGGTCCATATATCATCTTTTTTACCACAATACCATATAAGCCCTTATCGACATTTTCATCAGGTATTGCAGCGGAAATCACATCATCTATTTCATTAGAAGTAATTTTATATTGTAGCCAGATTAGTATATGTGCGCGTGACAATCCTCGTTTTTGGCATTCCACTGAGTACATCCAGCATCGCACTGACCCAAACACTTCAAGTTTTACTATGTAGTTTATCTGTGATTTCAAATTCGGCCGGAAGACAAGGGCCGTAATGTCTTGTCTATGAACCGCTGATTGTCCTTGAAATAAAAGGTGCTGTATCTCGTCCCAAGATTGATTACATGTAAATGTAATAAATAAATCTGGACGACCATAGAGACGAACATGCGCAATAGCATCTTGAGTATATTCATGCATATGATGGGTGTCCCATTGTCTGTGCATATAAATAGATTGTCAGGTTTACTGACTCTTGAACATGCAATATATAATTGTCCATGGGAAAAACAATCTGTTTTCACATCTATACCTCATTATTCTAATGATTGCCCTTGAGCTTTGTTGATGGTGATTGCTAATCGAACATTCCCTATGTCCCCGTCGTCATTTATGTATCCCCCTGTGCCCCCCAGCGTCCCCGTTGTTGTTGTTTCCTTGTGTCCCGGTCGTCATTTGTGTCCCGGTGTCCCAGTCTGTAATTTCTCTTTGAGTGTCGCGGTCGTCATTTATATTCCCTGTGTCCTGGTCGTCATTTTTGTCCCGGTCGTCATTTGTGTTCCGGTGTCCCAGTCTGTAATTTCTCTTTGCGTGTCCTGGTCGTCATTTATATTCCCTTTGTCCCGGTCGTCATTTGTGTCCCGGTACTTTGTTGATGGTGATTGCTAATCGAACATTCCGTGTGTCCTGTCTCTTTCTCTTTGAGTGCCCCATTCGTCATTTATATTCCCTATGTCCCGGTGTCCCGGTCGTCGTTTGTGTCCCGATGTCCCGGTCTGTAATTTCGTCAGTCGAAAAAAATTACGTCAGTCGACACACAAACATGACGTCACTCGAAAGACACACAGACAACTTATTTTTATATATATTTATATATATATTTTATATATATTTATTATATATTATATATATTTTTATATATATTTTATTTATAGTATTTATATATATATACATATATATATATATATATATATATATATATATATATATATATATATATATATATATATATATATATATATATATATATATATATATATATATTATATATATATACATATATATATATATATATATATATATATATATATATATATATATATATATATATATATATATATATACATATATATATATATATATATATATATATATATATATATATATATATATATATATATATATATATATATATATATATATATATATATATATATATATATATATATATATATATATATATATAAATAAGTTGTCTGTCTGTGGATCAGGTGACGTAATGTTTCTGTGTCGACTGCAGTCATGAAGTTAGTTGTCGTCATTTTTGCTATGACGGTGACGTCATTAAAGATATTTAAGGCATATATGTTCACGTAGAAATCTATTAATGTTTAAGTTTAAAATGACTGATGAACTTACAATGGCAAAAGCCGATGAAGATGCTCAAAGAGTCTATGCCAAAAGACTTGCTGCTGATAGAGAAAGTCAGAAAAGAAAGCGTGCCGAGGAATCAAAAGAACAGCAAGGAAACAGGCTTGAGGCTAAAGAACGCAAAACCGCGCAGTTAGATGAAGATCCACCTGGACAGCGAGAGTCAAAACATATCAAAACTGAAAATGATAGCGATGATGATTGGGTTTTGGATTTTGACTTGGATAAGGTCATCAATGCCTACCAGAATTTAGTTAAAAAAAACAAAGGTTCGGCGATATGTATTTCATAGTGAAGCTGAAAAATAAAGAAGAAAAAGAAAACTGAAAAAAGAAAAAATGTAAAAAACTAAAAATTACTAAAAAGAAAAAACACTCAAAGAGAAATTACAGACCGGGACACAAATAACGACCGGGACAGAGGGAATATAAATAACGACCTGGACACTCGAAGAGAAATTACAGACTGGGATACCGGGACACAAATGAAGACCGGGACACAGGGAATATAAATGACGACCAGGACACAGGTATTTAAGAATATCGTTCAAAGACAAATTTTTAATTGTAAGAAGACCGTTGAAAGAGAAATTTCTAATTGTAAAATGACTGAAGAACCTACAATGGCAACGGTACCACCATCGAAGTAGATAACCAGTGGGTTGGTCCATATTCCCAGCTTTTTTTTCGCTTTGCAAAAATGATTTTTTTTTGCAAAAAAACTGCTGTATACTGAAGTGCCTTCGTATTACACGTGGAATACTAAAAATAAAGTATTTGAACGTCGAAAACAGGGTAAGTCAGTCGACGGCCAACCTACCATCTTCAAAGATACTACGAAAGGAAGACTCTATACCGTTCACCCCAATCAACATGAATGCTTCTTTTTACTTTTGGTGAATGTACCCGGTCCGACATCCTTTGAGTATTTGAGAACTGTAAACGGTAAACGGGTTCCAAAACTGTGTCGATTGACTTGTAAAGGACTGCCTGGTCTCGAATCTTGGTCAAAACAATATTGTTGATTTCGTGGACGTCTATATTTTTGGGTGCGAGAATCGCTCTTTCACTTGGCCATTTATTATTTTTATAATTTTTTAGAATATTCGGAAATACTTTTTCAATCAATTCATTTTTGGACGTCACTAAATTACAGAAATCAGCAGGTAGTTGTATACGTCCTGAAATTGAGTATCGTATCATAAATGTCTTTTTGTTCCGACGTTAACTTGGAAATGTTATTTTGTACATACGACAATAGATCACTCGTACTGTAACTTTGTTCACGATCCAATTCTACACATGTCGAAACAGCAGCGATACGGTTAGATGAAGGCATTCCCAAATCCTGAAGAGGTTTGTTTGCCATACGTGCGCACAAATCTTCTATAATAACTAAAGTGTAGTTATAAATTTCTGATGTAAAATCAAAAGTCATATCTGACGTCTCTAACTGTTTTCGATGGAGTATATCTACGGACATTTTTGACTTATATTTTCCCCATAACTCTGTAGGAGCTGATGGAGAGCAAGTTGTTAAAATGATGCCAAACAATGCACGAATTTCACTTGGGGTTGACGTTTCGCACGCGTCATTGATGCAGTTATCCCAGTGTTGGTCATTCTCCAATAAATTCAGAGCTTGGCATGCACTACGGTAAGTGTCATGTATAGTACCGTTTACAGTTCTCAAATACTCAAAGGATGTCGGACCGGGTACATTCACCAAAAGCAGGCGTAGAAAGAAGCATTCATGTTGATTGGGGTGACCGGTGTAGAGTCTTCCTATCGTGGTATCTTTGAAGATGGTAGGTTGGCCGTCGACTGACTTACCCTGTTTTCGACGTTCAAATACTTTATTTTTAGTATTCCACGTGTAATACGAAGGCATTTCAGTATACAGCAGTTTTTTTGCAAAAGAATCATTTTTGCAAAGCGAAAAAAAAGCTGTTAATTTTGTATCCGGTGGATTCAGGGCTCTTTGTTGCACGTTGGTTTCCGAGAAATAAACACGTTGACCATTCTGTAAATGTACCGCTAAGTGAACAACAGCTGGACTACGTTCATGTATCGGAAATGAAAGAATTCCCCAAACAGCTTCATTACTGCTTATGTATCTTCCAGCCTGATGTTGTAAGATTTCGTCGAAATCTTTGATTTTGGGCTGCAAGCCAAAAACTGCCATGTCACCTGCCTTTGTTGACGTATTTACATATGTATTTGATTGCCTTTACGGAGTTACAGTATTCAACGTTTATGTGTGCATTAAATGTTTTTGATAATAATGGGGAATATGGAACAACCCACTGGTTATCTACTTCGATGGTGGTACAGTTGCCATTGTAGGTTCTTCAGTCATTTTACAATTAAAAATTTCTCTTTCAACGGTCTTCTTACAATTAAAAATTTGTCTTTGAACGATACTCTTAAATACCTGTGTCCTGGTCGTCATTTATATTCCCTGTGTCCCGGTCGTCATTTGTGTCCCGGTATCCCAGTCTGTAATTTCTCTTTGAGTGTCCCGGTCGTTATTTATATTCCCTCTGTCCCGGTCGTCATTTGTGTCCCGGTCTGTAATTTCTCTTTGAGTGTTTTTCTTTTTAGTATTTTTTAGTTTTTTACATTTTTTCTTTTTTCAGTTTTCTTTTTCTTCTTTATTTTTCAGCTTCACTATGAAATACATATCGCCGAACCTTTGTTTTTTTAACTAAAATCTGGTAGGCATTGATGACCTTATCCAAGTCAAAATCCCAAACCCAATCATCATCGCTATCATTTTCAGTTTTGATATGTTTTGACTCTCGCTGTCCAGGTGGATCTTCATGTAACTGCGCAGTTTTGCGTTCTTTAGCCTCAAGCCTGTTTCCTTGCTGTTCTTTTGATTCCTCGGCACGCTTTCTTTTCTGACTTTCTCTATCAGCAGCAAGTTTTTTGGCATAGACTCTTTGAGCATCTTCATCGGCTTTTGCCATGGTAAGTTCATCAGTCATTGTAAACTTAAACATTAATAGATTTCTACGTGAATATGGCGCTTCGCGCCACCCCAACACCTAGTTGGTGGGGGCGCTTCGCGCCCCCCCCAAGCCCCCCCGCGCGCGTAAGTCGTTACGCGCCATAATAGTTACGCGCCATTGTAGTTGTGTCCCTATGTCCCACCTGTGAATATAGATATATATATATATATATGGTTTTAACTACGTAAAACTTGCGAATATACAACATTCTTTGCTGTCCCATTGTCTTTGCATATAAATAGATTGTCAGGTTATCCCCTGTTTCCCCCGGTGTCCCCGTTGTAGTTGTGTCCCTGTGTCCCGGTCGTCATTTATATTCCCTGTGTCCCGGGTCCCGGTCATCATTTGTATCCCGGTGTCCCGGTCTGTATATACATTCGTTTTTTAGTTTTGTTTTTCTCCTTTATTTTTTTCCTTTTTTTTTCTTTTTTAGCTTATTTAGATTTTTAGATTTTTAGTTTTTTTTATTAGTTTTTAGTTTTTATTTCTTTTTAGTTTTTTTGTCCCGGTCGTCATTTATATCCCCCTGTTTCCCCCGGTGTCCCCGTTGTAGTTGTGTCCCTGTGTCCCGGTCGTTATTTATATTCCCTGTGTCCCGGTCGTCATTTGTATCCCGGTGTACCGGTCTGTATATACATTCGTTTTTTAGTTTTGTTTTTCTCCTTTATTTTTTTCCTTTTTTTTTCTTTTTTAGTTTATTTAGATTTTTAGATTTTTTAGTTTTTTTATTAGTTTTTAGTTTTTTTTTCTTTTTAGTTTTTTTGTAGTTTTTACCTTCTTTTTAGTTTTGTTAATTTTTTTTTTTACTTGTGTCCTGGTCGTCATTTATACTCCCTGTGTCCCGGTGCTTTGTTGATTGCTAATCGAACATTCCTTTTGTCCTGGTCGCTTTCTCTTTGAGTGTCGTCATTTATTTTTTTCTTTTTTAGTTCTTTTAGTTTTTACCTTTTTTAGTTTTTTTTTAGTTTTTAGTTTTTTTAGTTTTTTACCTTTTTTTAGTTTTTTTAGTTTTTTAGCTTTTTTATTTTTTTTATTAGTTTTTAGTTTTTCTGTAGTTTTTGCCTTTTTTTTTAGTTTTTTTGTCCTGGTCGCTTTCTCTTTGAGTGTCGTCATTTATTAGTTTTTTCCTTTTTTTTTTTTAGTTTTTTATTGGTTTTTACCTTTATTTTAGCTTATTTTTCAGTTTTTTCCTTTTTTTTAGTTTTTTTTATTTTTTATTTTTTTTAGTTTTTTACCTTTTTTTAGTTTTTTTAGTTTTTTTAGTTTTTTAGCTTTTTTACTTTTTTTATTAGTTTTTAGTTTTTTTTTGTAGTTTTTGCCTTTTTTTAGTTTTTTCAGTTTTTTTTTTAGTTTTTTATTGGTTTTTACCTTTATAGTTTTTTTAGTTTTTTAGCTTTTTTATTTTTTTTATTAGTTTTTAGTTTTTTTTGTAGTTTTTGCCTTTTTTTAGTTTTTTCAGTTTTGACGTCACCTAATCCAGTTTTTTCAGGTGACGTCACCTGACACATCCATCCACACATCCATCCACACATCCACAGACAGACAACTTATTTTTATATATATAGATAGATAGATATATAGATACGTCAGTTGACAAACATGACGTCATTCGACACACAAACATGACGTTAGTAGACAGACAAACAACTTATTTATATATATATAGATGTCCCGGTGTCCCGGTCGTCATTTGTGTCCCGATGTATTTTCATGTCCCTTATTTGTGCCCCTTATTTTCATATATATATAGATGTAGAAAATATAATCTGGCGTAACAGACATAGTGTAACAGACATAAAACACAGAAACAACATATTTTTAGACATATATATATATATATATATATATATATATATATATATATATATATATATATATATATATATATATATATATATATATATATATATACATATATATATATATATATATATATACATATATATATATATGTATACTAGCTGTTGGGGTGGCGCTTCGCGCCACCCCAACACCTAGTTGGTGGGGGTGCTTCGCGCCCCCCCCCCCCAAGCCCCCCCGCGCGCGTAAGTCGTTACGCGCCATATTAGTTACGTGCCATTGTAGTTGTGTCCCTATGTCCCACCTGTGAATATAGATAGATATATATATATATATATATATATATATATATATATATATATATATATATATATATGTTTTTAAATACGTAAAACTTGCGAATATACAACATTCTTTGCTGTCCCATTGTCTGTGCATATAAATAGATTGTCAGGTTTACCGACTCTTGAACATGCAACATATAATGGTCCATGGGAAAACAATCCGTATTCAGATCTATACCTCATGATTCTAATGATTGCCCTTGAGCTTTGTTGATGGTGATTGCTAATCGACCATTCCCTGAGTCGCCATCGTCATTTATATATCCCCCTGTGCACCCCGGCGTCCCCTTTGTAGTTATGTCCCTGTGTCCCGGTCGTCATTTATATTCCCTGTGTCCCGGTCGTCATTTGTGTCCCGGTGTCCCAGTCTGTGATTTCTCTTTGAGTGTCCCGGGCGTCATTTATATTCCTTGTGTCCCGGTGTCCCGGTCGTCATTTATATCCCCCTGTGCCCCCCGGCGTCCCCGTTGTAGTTGTGTCCCTGTGTCATTTATATTCCCTGTGTCCCGGTCATGATTCTAATGATTGCCCTTGAGCTTTGTTGATGGTGATTGCTAATTGAACATTCCCTGTGTCCCGGTCGTCATTTATATTCCCAGTATCCCGGTTGTCATTTGTGTCCCAGTGTTCCAGTCTGTAATTTCTCTTTGAGCGTCCCGTTCGTCTTTGTTTGATGGTGAGCTTTGTTGCTCCTTGAGCTTTGTTGATGGTGATTGCTAATCGAACATTGCCTGTGTCTCCGTCGTCATTTATATCCCCCTGTGCCCCCCGGCGTCCCCGTTGTAGTTGTGTCCCTGTGTCATTTATATTCCCTGTGTCCCGGTCATGATTCTAATGATTGCCCTTGAGCTTTGTTGATGGTGATTGCTAATTGAACATTCCCTGTGTCCCGGTCGTCATTTATATTCCCAGTATCCCGGTTGTCATTTGTGTCCCAGTGTTCCAGTCTGTAATTTCTCTTTGAGCGTCCCGTTCGTCTTTGTTGGATGGTGAGCTTTGTTGCTCCTTGAGCTTTGTTGATGGTGATTGCTAATCGAACATTGCCTGTGTCTCCGTCGTCATTTATGTCCCCCCTGTGCCCCCGGCGTCACCGTTGTAGTTGTGTCCCTGCGTCCCGGTCGTCATTTATATTCCCTGTGTCCCGGTCGTCATCCCGGTATACATTCGTTTTTGAATTGGTATATGAATAAATTTTTAATTTTTTCCCTTTTTTTCCTTTTAGTTTTTTTTATTGGTTATGACCTTTTTTTAGGTTTTTTAGTTTTTTTCTTTTTTCTTTTAGTTTTTTTTGAAGTTTTTATCTTTTTAGTTTTTTTATTTTTATTTATATTTTTTTTAGTTTTCTTTTTCTCCTTTATTTTTCAGTTTTTTTCCTTTTTTTAGTTTTTTTTTCTTTTTTAGTTCTTTTAGTTTTTACCTTTTTTAGTTTTTTTTAGTTTTTTAGATGAAAATTTTTTTTAGTTTTTTTCCTTTTTTTCTTTTTAGTTTTTTATTGGTTTTTACCTTTTTTTTAGCTTTTTTAGTTTTTTTTTCGTTTTTTCTTTTTAGTTTTTTTTTTAGTTTTTAGCTTTTTTATTTATTTTTATTTTTATTCTTAATTTTATTAGTTTTCTTTTTCTCTTCTATTTTTCAGTTTTTTCCTTTTTTTTAAGTTTTTTTTTTAGTTTTTAGTTTTTTAGTTTTTTTAGTTTTTTTTGTAGTTTTTGCCTTTTTTTAGTTTTTTTTGTCCATGGGAAAAACAATCCGTATTCAGATCTATACCTCATTATTCTAATGATTGCCCTTGAGCTTTGTTGATGGTGATTGCTAATCAAACATTCCCTGTGTCCCCATCGTCATTTATATATCCCCCTGTGCCCCCCGTTGTCCCCGTTGTAATTGTGTCCCTGTGTCCCAGTCTTCATTTATAGCCGACAAACATGACGTCAGTCGACACACACGTCCCAGTCGTCCTTTGTGTCCCGGTGTCCCAGTCTGTAATTTCTCTTTGAGTGTCTCGGTCGTCATTTATATTCCCTGTGTCCCGGTCTGTATATAAATTCGTTTTGAATTAGTATATGATGAAATAAATTTTTTATTTTTTTCCTTTTTTTTTCTTTTTAGTTTTTGCCTATTTATTAGCTTTTTCTTTTTTTTTTCTTTTTTCTTTTTAGTTTTTTTTTTGTAGTTTTTAAGTGTTTTAGTTTTATTTTATTTTATTTTTTTTCGTTTTTTACCTTTTTTTAATCTTTTTTTTATTTTTTTAGCTTTTTTAGTTATTTTAGTAGTTTTTACCTGTTTTTTAGTTTTTTTTCCTTTTTCAGTTTTTTTTCTTCTTTTGTATTAATGCTAAAGCCAAGACAAAGTGTAACAGACATAACAGACAGACAACTTATTTATACATATATATATATTTTTATATAGATATATATATATAGATTTTTGAAGTTACCAGTTTTTTACTCTTTAAGAAATTCACTCTCTTTTAATACTGTTGTCTTTTCAAAGATACTTGATTATTCAAGCAAGTCGATTAACAGACAAAGTGTAACGTTTTACCAACGTTGTTATCGAGACAATGCATCATCGTATCATAAATGTCTTTTTGTTCTGACGTTAACTTGGAAATGTTATTTTGTAGATATGACAATAGATCACTCGTACTTTAACTTTGTTCACGATCCAATTCTACACATGTCGAAACAGAAGCAGTACGATTAGGTGAAGGCATTCCCAAATCCTAAAGAGGTTTGTTTGCCATACATACGCACAAATCTTCTATAATAACTAAAGTGTAGTTATAAATTTCTGATTTAAAATCAAAAGTCATATCTGACATCTCTAACCGTTTTCGATGGAGTATATCTTCGGACATTTTTGATTTATATTTTCCCCATAACTCTGTAGGAGCTGATGGAGAACAAGTTGTAAGTATGATGCCGAACAATGCACGAATTTGACTTGGAGTTGACGTTTCGCACGCGTCATTGATGCAGTTATCCCAGCGTTGGTCATTCTCCAATAAATTCAGAGCTTGGCATGCACTAAGGTAAGTGTCATGTATAGTACCGTTTACAGTTCTCAAATACTCAAAGGCGTAAAAGTTTCAGCATTTCTTAACAACTGAGCGTTGTTAATATAAATATATATATATATATATATATATATATATATATATATATATATATATATATATATATATATATATATATACCAGACTTTAACTATATATATATATATATATATTATAATAAAGAAAACAAAGAAGAAAATGAACAAGTTTTTACGTAGTTAAAACACATATATATCTATCTATATATATAAAAATAAGTTGTCTGTGGATGTGTCTGTCAGGTGACGTCATGTTTGTGTGTTGACTGACGTCATGAAGTTAGTTGTCGTCATTTTTTTATGACGGTGACGTCATTAAAGATATTTAAGACATGTGTTCACGTAGAAATCTATTAATGTTTAACTTTAAAATGACTGATGAACTTACAATGGCAACAGCCGAGGAAGATGCTCAAAGAGTCTATACCATAAAACTTGCTGCTGATAGAGAAAGTCAGAAAAGAAAGCGTGCCGCGGAATTAAAAGAACAGCAAGGAAACAGGCTTGAGGCTGATAGAGAAAGAAAGAACAGAAAGTGTGCCGAGGAACTACCAGAGCAACGCGAAAGCAGACTTGCTGCTAAAAGAGAAAGTGAAAAAAAAGGCGTGCCGAGGAACTACCAGAGCACCATGAAACCAGACTTGCTGCTAAAAGAGAAAGTGAAAAAAGAAGGCGTGCCGAGGAATCACAAGAACAGCAAGAAATCAGGCTTGCTGCTGATAGAGAAAGTAAGAAAAGAAAGCGTGCCGAGGAATCAGAGCAACCTGAAAGTTATCGCTGTGCATTCAGGTACAGCCCAGTCGATGATTATAGCTTGAGTAGATGTGTTCAAATCGGGATTATGTCTAAAATTCGTCCCTATTGCAAGGCTTTGAAATTCAATGGTGAAACAATGGGAATATGTTGCGCCTCAGGAAAAGTTAAACTTCCTCTATTGGCTGCACCACCAGAGCCATTGAAGACTTTCCTTACTGGAACTACGTCAGAATCTAAGCGTTTTTTGTCACAAATCAGAAAATATAACTCATGTTTCCAAATGACGTCGTTTGGAGCCCAAATCGAAAATCCAGATCAATTTATGTCTACTTTCAAAGTAAAAGGGCAAATTTATCATAGAGCAGGGTCCCTTCTACCATTCTCAGGCGAGAATCATAGATTTTTACAATTGTACTTCATCAGTGATAGAAATTCTGAATTGAATGCACGTTGCGAAATTTCTCCCAACGTTGAAAGAACAATCGTTTCCCAATTGCAACATCTTTTCCACGAAAATAATAATTTAGTGCGTCTGTTCAAAACAGCCATCGATTTGATGCCTACTGATACGCATAAAATTGTTATTTCCGCTGACAAAGCACCTCCTGGCCAACATGTGCGTAGATACAATGAACTATCGACGAAGTGGCAATCGTTATGGTCGGTGATCAGTTTTTACCTCGAGATATTATTCTTCATAAGCGAAACGCTCAGTTGTTAAGAATTGCTGAAACTCATCGATGCTACGATGCCCTACAATATTCTATCATTTTTTGGGATGGAGCCGACGGCAATCACTTTAATATTAAATTGATGAATCCAGCCACTAACAAAGAAATGAATAAGAAATGCAGTGCAATGCATTATTATTCCTATAGACTAATGATTCGGCAGGATGAAGAAAATTATATTTTAAAATGCCGTGAATTGTTTCACCAATTCGTCACAATACATTCATTTGCGAGATGCAGTTGTAAATGACGGTAATACCACAAACGTTGGAAGATTAACGACTTTACCTTCGTCATATGCTGGCAAAACCCGGCCTATGCATGAATATGCTCAAGATGCTATTGCGTATGTTCGTCTCTATGGTCGTCCAGATTTATTTATTACATTTACATGTAATCAATCTTGGGACGAGATACAGCAGCTTTTACTTCAAGGACAATCGGCGGTTCATAGACATGACATTACGGCCCGTGTCTTCCGGCAAAAGTTGAAATCACTGATAAACTACATAGTAAAACTTGAAGTGTTTGGGTCAGTGTGATGCTGGATGTACTCAGTGGAATGGCAAAACCGAGGTTTTCCACACGCACATATACTAATCTGGCTACATAATAAAATTACGTCTAACGAAATTGATGATGTGATTTCCGCTGAAATACCTGATGAAAATGTCGATAAGGGGTTATATGATATTGTTGTAAAAAATATGATACATGGACCTTGCGGTGCATTGAACGAAAATTCACCATGCATGGCCAAAGGAAGGTGCACAAAGCAATATCCTCGACTTTTAGTATCCAACACAATTACTGGCAATGATGGTTACCCACAATATAAAAGAAGATCTACTGAAGATGGCGGTAAAACAGCAATAATAAAGAAGCATAACGGTACCACCATCGAAGTAGATAACCAGTGGGTTGTTCCATATTCCCCATTATTATCAAAAACATTTAATGCACACATAAACGTTGAATACTGTAACTCCGTAAAGGCAATCAAATACATATGTGAATACATCAACAAAGGCAGTGACATGGCAGTTTTTGGCTTGCAGCCCGAAATCAAAGATATCAACGAAATCGTACAGTATCAGGCTGGATGATACATAAGCAGTAATGAAGCTGGTTGGCAAATTCTTTCATTTCCGATACATGAACGTAGTCCAGCTGTTGTTCACTTAGCGGTACATTTACAGAATGGTCAACGTGTTTATTTCTCGGACACCAACGTGCAACAAAGAGCCCTGAATCCACCGGATACAAAGTTAACTGCTTTCTTTTCGCTATTCAAAAATGATTCTTTTGCAAAAAAACTGCTGTATACTGAAGTGCCTTCGTATTACACTTGGAATACTAAAAATACAGTATTTGAACGTCGAAAACAGGGTAAGTCAGTCGACGGGCAACCTACCATCTTCAAAGATACCACGATAGGAAGACTCTACACCATTCACCCCAATCAACATGAATGCTTCTTTCTACGCCTGCTTTTGGTGAATGTACCCGGTCGGACGTCCTTTGAGTATTTGAGAACTGTAAACGGTACTATACATGACACTTACCGTAGTGCATGCCAAGCTCTGAATTTATTGGAGAATGACCAACGCTGGGATAACTGCATCAATGACGCGTGCGAAACGTCAACTCCAAGTCAAATTCGTGCATTGTTTGGCATCATACTTACAACTTGCTCTCCATCAGCTCCTACAGAGTTATGGGGAAAATATAAATCAAAAATGTCCGAAGATATACTCCATCGAAAACGGTTAGAGATGTCAGATATGACTTTTGATTTTAAATCAGAAATTAAAGAACTAAAAAAAAAGAAAAAAATCAAAGAAGGTAAAAAGTAAAATGAAAAAAGCTAAAAAAAAACTAAAAAGGCTAAAAAACTAAAAAAATAAGAAACTAAAAATAGAAAGCAAAAGGAAAAAACTAAAAAGTAAAAAAGAAAAAAACTAAAAAAGAAAAACCAAGAAATGAGAAAAAACTAAAAAATAAAGAAGAAAAATAAAACTAAAAAAGAGCAAAAGAACTTTAAAATGTAAAAGACTAAAAACACTAAAAATAAAAAAAAGGATAAAAACTAAAAAAACTAAAACACTAAAAAAGAAGAAAAAAGTAAAAAAGAATACAAATTAAAAAAAAGAAACTAAAAAAATAAAAAATTAAAACTAAAATATCAGAAAAAATGAATCAAAAAACCAAAAAAAAAACTAAAAAAAAAAATAAAAACGAAAAAAAAAACTGAAAAAAGGAAAAAATAAAAAAGAAAAAACATTTAAAAAAACTAAAAAATAGGTTTCAGTTCTTTTCCATTTTCTTTACCACTCAGTCAAGTATTCAATAATACTTTTTTTTAATAATAGGTTTTCAAAAAGATTGAGTCTTTCAATTTTATTAAATTGTTTAAAATATAATTGCACAAATATTTCAATATATTTTGACAATGAATCAAAGTAATCCGAAAACCTTAATAGAGATACCCAAAAGGTTGAGGTTTATTAGAAATTGTTGAGCTTTAGTGTGCTAGGCACGTAAAGAAAATTTTTCCAAGTGTCAATTAATGTCAAAAGATAGAATGCTACCAAAAGGCAAAACCAGGCTTGCGGTTCAAAGAAAAAGAGCCAGATTAGGAATGTATAATTTGAGCATATTCATGCATATGACGGGGACTGCCAGCATATGACGAAGGTAAAATCGTTAATCTTCCAACGTTTGTGGTATTACCGTCATTTACAAATGCATCTCGCAAATGAATGTAGTGTTCAGAGCGGAGCTTGGTCTGATTCAGACGGATATATAGCAAACGTTCTGATTCAATTTTTGCATACATAACAACGACGTATTGGTGAAACAATTGACGGCATTTTAAAATATAATCGTCTTCATCCTGCCGAATAATTAGTCTATAGGAATAATAATGCATTGCACTGCATTTCTTATTCATTTCTTTGTTAGTGGCTTGATTCATCAATTTTAAAGTGGAATGATAGCCGTCGGCTCCATCCCAAAGAATGATAGGATATTGTAGGGCATCGTGGCATCGATGAGTTTCAGCAATTCTTACCAACTGAGCGTTTCGCTTATGAAGAATAATATCTCGAGGTAAAAAATGATCACCGACCATAACGATTGCCACTTCGTCGATAGTTGGAGCGTTGTATCTAGGCACATGTTGGCCAAGAGGCGTTTTGTCAGCGGAAATAACAATTTTATGCGTATCAGTAGGCATCAAATTGATGGCTGTTTTGAACAGACACACCAAATTATTATTTTCGTGGAAAAGATGTTGCAATTGGGAAACGATTGTCCTTTCAACGTCGGGAGAAATTTCGCAACGTGTATTCAATTCAGCATTTCTATCACTGATGAACTACAATTGTAAAAATTTATGATTCTCGCCTGACAATGGTAGAAGGAACCCTGCTCTATAATAAATTTGCCCTTTTACTTTGAAAGTAGGCATAAAATGATGTTGATTTTCGATTTGGGCACCAAACGACGTCATTTGGAAACATGAGTTATATTTTCTGATGTTTGATAAGAAACGCTTAGATTCTGACGTAGTTCCAGTAAGCAAAGTCTTCAATGGCTCTAGGGGTGCAGCCAGTAGAGGAAGTTTAACTTTCCCTGAGGCGCAACACATTCCCATTGTTTCACCATTAAATTTCAAGGCCTTGCAGTAGGGACAAATTTTAGATATAGTCCCGATTTGAAGACATCTACTATAATCATCGACTGGGCTGTACCTGAATGCCATGCGATAATTTTCAAGTTGCTCTTGTGATTCCTCGGCACGCTTTCTTTTGACATTATCTCTTGAAGCCGCAAGCCTGTTTTCACGTTGCTCTTGAGATTCCTCGACACGTCTTCTTTATTTACTTTCTCTTTCAGCAGCAAGTCTGGTTTCGCGTTGCTTTGGTAGTTGCTCGACACGCCTTCGTTGACGTAAATTGCACATTCCTAATCTGGCCCTTTCTCTTTGAACCGCAAGCCTGGTTTTGCTTTTTGGTAACTTTCTATAACATTGAGAGTTGGAGAAATCTCAACGTGCCAAGCTTGCTTAAGCTCAACAATTTATAATAAACCTCAATATTTAAGTATCTTTTTTAAGGTTTTCAAATTACATTAATCTATTGTCAAAATATTTCGAAATTTTTATGCAATTTCCAGTTTTTACATTTAAAGCCTCAACACAAAAATACATACAACTTATTTTTATATATATAGAAGATATAATTTGGCCTAACAGACAAATTGTAGCAGACATAACACACAAACAACTTATTTTTATATAGATAACTAGCTGTGGGGGTGGCGCGAAACGCCACCCCAACACCTAGTTGCATTCTTTGCTGTCCCATTGTCTGTCCATATAAATAGATTGTCAGGTTTACCAACTCTTGAACATGCAACATAATAATTGTCCATGGGAAAACAATCTGCATTCAGATCTATACCGCATTTTTCTAACGATTGTTCTTGAGCTTTGTTGATGGTGATTGCTAATCGAACATTCCCTGTATCCCCGTTGTCGTTTATGTATCCCCCTGTGCCCCCGGCGTCTCCGTTGTATTTGTGTCCCTGTGTCCTGGTCGTCATTTATTTCCCCTGTGTCCCGGTCGTCATTTGTGTCCCGGTATCCCAGTCTGTAATCTCTCTTTGAGTGTCTCGGTCATCATTTATATCCCCTCTGTCCCGTTGTCCCGGTCGTCATTTGTGTCCCGGTGTCCCGGTCTGTAATTTCTCTTTGAGTGTCCCGGTGGTCATTTATATTTCCTGTATCCCGGTCGTCATTTGTGTCCCGGTGTCCCGGTCTGTAGTGTCATCTTATAATGACGTCATATACAAAGCCTTATATACTTATCATGACGTCAAATGCAAACCCATAAACAAACAAACATGCATATATACAACTTATTTTTATATATATAGATACAGTTTCTTCTTTAGTTTTTTTCTTTTTTAGTTTTTTCTTTTTTTTTAGTTTCTTCTTTTTATTGATTTGTTTTCTTCAATTTATCAATGTTCATTCTAACATTGACACATGGAAAAATCCTTACGTGCCAAGCATGCTAAAGCTCCAACTATTTATATTAAACCTCGCAATTTGGGGTATCTGTTTTAAGGTTTTCGAATTACTTTAATCTATTGTCAAAATATATTAAAATATTTGTGCAATTCCCAGTCTTTTTTAGTTTTTTCTTTTTTTAGGTTTTTAGCTTTTTTAGTTTTTTTTTGTTTTTAGTTTTTTATCTTTTTTATTTTTTCACGTTTTTCTTTTTAGGTTTTTTCTTTTTTTAATTTTTTTAATTTTTAATTTTTTGTTTTAGTTTTTTCTTTTTAGTTTTTTTTTTTAGTTTTTTACCATTTTTCTTTTTTCGAATTACTTTAATCTATTGTCAAAATATTTCGAAATATTTATGCAATTTCCAGTTTTATATTTTTGTTTGTTTTCTTTTATATATATACTAGCTGTTGGGGTGGCGCTTCGTGCCACCCCAACACCTAGTTAGTGGGGCGCTTCACGCCCCCCCCCCAAGCCCCCCCGCGCGCGTAAGTCGTTACGCGCCATATTAGTTACGCGCCATTGTAGTTGTGTCCCTGTGTCCCACCTGTGAATATAGATAGATTTATATATGTGTTTCAAACTACGTAAAAATTGTGAATATACAACATTCTTGGCTTTCCCATTGTCTGTCCATATACAAAGCCGTATGTACTAATAATGACGTCATATGCAAACGCTCTTTTTACAAACAAACAAACATGCATACACACAACTCGTTTTTATATAGATAGATAGATAGATAGATACAATACAAATTAACTACGTAAAACTTGTGAATATACAACAGTCTTCGCTGTCTCATTGTCTGTGCGTATAAATAGATTGTCAGGTTTACCGACCCTCAAAGATGCAACATACAATTGTACATTGGTAAAGCAATCTGTATTAAGATCTATACCGCATTTTTCTAGTGATTGCCCTTGAGCTTTGTTGATGGTGGTTGCAAATGCTAATCGAATTGGGAATTGCAATCTTTTAAATTGAAAAAGCAGATCCGTTGGAATTATGGGAATGTGAGGAATAAGAACAGCCTCGCCCTCATAAGGCCCTGTCAAGATTGTGGCCTCTATTAGGTTTTCCATTGTTTTTTTTTACGGCAAGTCGCGTGCCATTGCAAAGCTTTGGTGGGTTGATATTTCTTAAAAGTATTATTGGTACGCCTATTTTTAGTTGTAGCACGTGTGGTGGAAACCCTGAAGGATCTATGGAATTTAAAAATTCAGATGGATAATTAACCGCTTCATTTGGTTCCAAAATACAAATTAACTGCGTAAAACTTGCGAATATACAACATTCTTCGCTGTCCAATTGTCGCTGCATATAAATAGATTGTCAGGTTTACCGACCCTCGAACATGCAACGTACAATTGTCCATGGGAAAAACAATCATTATTAAGATCTATACCACATTTTTCTAATGATTGACCTTGAGCTTTGTTAATGGTGATTGTAAATGCTAATCGAATTGGGAATTGCAATCTTTTAAATTGAAAAGGCAGATCCGTTGGAATCATGGGAATGCGAGGAATAAGAACAGCCTCACCCTCAAAAGGCCCTGTCAAGATTGTGGCCTCTATTAGGTTTTCCATTGTTTTTTTTTACGGCAAGTCGAGTGCCATTGCAAAGCTTTGGTGGGTTTATATTTCTTAAAAGTATTATTGGTACGCCTATTTTTAGTTGTAGCACGTTTGGTGGAAACCCTGAAAGATCTATGGAATTTAAAAATTCAGATGGATAATTAACCGCTTCATTTGGTTCCAAAACTGTGTCGACTGACTAGTAAAGGACTGACTGCCTGGTCTCGAATCTTGGTCGAAACAATATTGTTGATTTCGTGGACGTCTATATTTTTGGGTGCGAGAGTCGCTCTTTCACTTAGCCATTTATTATTTTTATAATTTTTTAGAATATTCGGAAATACTTTTTCAATCAATTCATTTTTGGACGTCACTAAATTACAGAAATCAGCAGGTAGTTGTATACGTCCTGAAATTGAGTCTACTGGGAGCTTTCCGTTTCCCATTGCCAGCAATTGATCTGAAAATGTTTGACCAGAGTCATCGTTTTGCAATCGGAAACGCATATTTGTAGTTAATTTTAATATTTTTACGTGTGCCCATAAATTAGAATTTTTCAGGCAAGCATTCATTTCGTCTGCAGGAGTTGATCTAGGTATTATAGGTAATGTTTGCCTGAAATCTCCCGCAAGCAATATTAATGTGCTGCCAAAGGGTTTCGACTTCCCTCGCAAATCTTTCAAGCATTGATCCAGAGCCTCGAGCGATTTTTTGTGTGCCATTGTGCACTCATCCCAAATAATAAGTTTGCATTGCTGCAATACTTTACCCATCCCAGATGATTTGGAAATATTGCACGTGGGAGTTTCTGTAGAATGCAAGTTCAGAGGCAATTTCAAAGCGGAATGAGCAGTTCTTCCACCAGGCAGCAATGTTGCGGCTATTCCGGACGACGCAATTGCCAACGCTATATCATTTTTTGATCGAATTGATGCCAGAATCAGTTTTATCACAAACGTTTTACCAGTACCTCCTGGCGCATCCAAAAAGAAAATTTCTCCAACGTTGTTGTCTCCAATAAATTCAGAGCTTGGCATGCACTACGGTAAGTGTCATGTATAGTACCATTTACAGTCCTCAAATACTCAAAGGGTGTCGGACCGGATACATTCACCAAAAGCAGGTGTAGAAAGAAGCATTCATGTTGATTGGGGTGAACGGTGTAGAGTCTTCCTATCGTGGTATCTTTGAAGATGGTAGGTTGGCCGTCGACTGACTTACCCTATATTCGACGTTCAAATACTTTATTTTTAGTATTCTACGTGTAATACGAAGGCACTTCAGTATACAGCAGTTTTTTTGCAAAAGAATCATTTTTGCAAAGCGAAAAAAAAGCTGTTAATGTTGTATCCGGTGGATTCAGGACTCTTTGTTGCACGTTGTTTTCCGTGAAATAAACACGTTGACCATTCTGTAAATGTACCGCTAAGTGAACAACAGCTGGACTACGTTCATGTATCGGAAATGAAAGAATTCGCCAAACAGCTTCATTACTGCTTATGTATCTTCCAGCCTGATATTGTACGATTTCATCGAAATCTTTGATTTCGGGCTGCAAGCCAAAAACTGCCAAGTCACTGCCTTTGTTGACGTATTTACATATGTATTTGATTGCCTTTACGGAGTTACAGTATTCAACGTTTATGTGTGCATTAAATGTTTTTGATAATAATGGGGAATATGGAACAACCCACTGGTTATCTACTTCGATGGTGGTACCGTTACGCTTCTTTATTATTGCTGTTTTACCGCCATCTTCAGTAGATCTTCTTCTATGTTGTGGGTAACCATCATTGCCAGTAATTGTGTTTGATACTAAAAGTCGAGGATATTGCTTTGTGCACCTTCCTTTGGCCATGCATGGTGAATTTTCGTTCAGTGCACCGCAAGGTCCATGTATCATATTTTTTACAATAATATCATGTAACCCCTTATCGACATTTTTATCAGGTATTTCAGCGTCACCGTCAAAGCAAAAATGACGACAACTAATTTCATGACGTCAGTCAACACAGAAACATGACGTCACCTGATCCACAGAAAGACACACAGACAGACAACTTATTTTTATATATATAGATAGATTTCATGCATTGTTTAAATAAAAAAAAAAATAAGTTTTTTAACTGAAAGTAAGGAGTGATATTAAAACGAACAGAAATTACTCCATGTATGAAATGGGCTGTTCCCTCTTCAACGCCCCACTCTTTGCGCTAAGGTTATGTACTGTTCTATAAAGTAGAATTGAGAGAAAGAGTCAAACTTTAGCGTAAAGAGCGGGGTGCTGAGGAGGGAACAACCGCTTTCATACACGGAGTAATTTTTGTTCATTTTAAGTTTTCATGTCGCTCCTCGGTTTCAATTAAAAAAAAGTTTTTTTTTATTTCTTAACGTTTTGAATTAGTTTATGTTTGACTTTGGCTCTCCGCAAATGAATAATCAAAGTGAAAGTTGTGTATTAATTTTTTTTTTTTTGGCTAAATAGCTTTCTCTTAGTTTTGATCAGACGATTTTGAGAAAAAGGGTGGGAAAGGAGGCCTAGTTTCCCTCCGATTTTTTAGTTACTTAAAAGGGCAACTATAATTTTTAATTTTTTACGAACGTTTTTATTAGTAAAAATATACGCCACTTACAAATTATATTACGTAACGAACTTCTACATTTGTTTTTTTTTGAGGAGCTTTGCCTTCTTGTCAATACATGTCTCTTTACAATATAGCTGTAATTTTGTCACAATTGCAGACTGTATAGACCGAGCCCAAACTGTATTTGGGCTCGGTGATAATACGGTTATTAAGGACAATTTAACCAGTTTTGTAGGACGAGACAATTTCTTCCATGAAAATATAAAAAGGTCATTTTCAAAATTATTGCCAAGTAATTATATGAGCTCAACTAGAGTAAATAGAAAATAGTTTCTATATTTTTGGGAAGAAAAACAGTGATTTTGATTTGACAAGGAAAGAAATTGAATATGAAAAACCAATATTTTGATTATATCACCGATAACCAATTTTCAGTGATTTTACGCTCTTTACGCTAAAGTTTGACTTTTGTTCCAATTATTTAAGAATGACTCCTGATATACAATGGCAGTCTAATTAGAACAGTAATTCTTTTACAAATGTTAAATACACTTTAGCATAAAAATCGAGGGACTGGGGATGGGTTAACCCCCTCATATACGTAAAAAGCTGAAAAACTTAATTTCAGCTTAAGAAACTAGTTTTTTTTTTTCTTATAGTTTTTAATTAATGCTGGGAATTCCAACTCTCCCTCCCAAGCCCTTCCCCTAAGAAAATTCTTCCTTGGAATTACGGATTTTACAGATTTTAAAACAGTTCGCACATTATTTTTTGATAAAATTCGGAACTTAGTATTTTTTGCCAGAAAACATATCACGGGTGCGTGATTATTTGTTTTTTGTTTGTTTTGTTTTTCTTCAGGGGTTATCCTATCGACCAAGTGGTCCTAGATTGTCGCAAGAGGGCTCATTCTAACGGAAATTAAAAGTTTTAGTGCACTTTTTAAGTTACCAAAAAAATTGGAGGGTGCCTAGCCCCCGTCCCACGCTTATTTATCTCAATAAGTCAACATATCAAATTTTGAAATAGCTATTTTATGCAACATAGTCGAAAAACATAATAAATATGTCTTTGGGGCTGACTTACTCCCCCACAGTCCCCGGGGGAGGGGCTTTAATTTACAAACTTTGACCAGTGTTTAAATATAGCAATGGTTTTTGGAAATGTACAGACCTTTTCTGGGAGATATTTGGTTCGGAGGGGGGCTGATGGTGGGGGGCTAAGTTGGAGGGACTTTTTTGGAGGAATTTTTCAATGGAGTAGAGAAATTGCATGAAGGGGCGAAGGATTTTCTAGCATTGTTTTTCAAAAGACAATGAAAATATAAATATGAAAAAGTTCTTTCAACTGAAATTATGGACCAGCATGAAAACTAAAAAAAAATAAAATAAAAAATACTACGCATATGGGGGGCTCTTGCTCTTTACGCTAAAGTATTTTTAGCAATTTCAACTAATTATTCTACAGCCTTTGCTATTTAGGGGTCATTCTTAAAGAATTGTGACAAAATTACAGCTATATTGTAATTTGTCAATAGAGTAGAGAAATTGCATGAAGGGGCGAAGGATTTTCTAGCATTGTTTTTCAAAAGACAATAAAAATATAAATATGAAAAAGTTCTTTCAACTGAAATTATGGACCAGCATGAAAACTAAAAAAAATAAAATAAAGAATACTACGCATATGGGGGGCTCTTGCTCTTTACGCTAAAGTATTTTTAGCAATTTCAGCTAATTATTCTACAGCCTTTGCTATTTAGGGGTCATTCTTAAAGAATTGTGACAAAATTACAGCTATATTGTAAAGAGACATGTATTGACAAGAAGGCAAAGCTCCTCAAAAAAACACAAATGTAGAAGTTGGTTACGTAAGTTAATTTGTAAGTGGCATATATTTTTTACTAATAAAAACGTTCGTAAAAAATTAAAAATTATAGTTGCCCTTTTAAGTAACTAAAAAATCGGAGGGAAACTAGGCCTCCTTTCCCACCCTTTTTCTCAAAAACGTCTGATCAAAACTAAGAGAAAGCTATTTAGCCAAAAAAAAAAAAATTAATACACAAATTTCACTGATTATTCATTTGCGGAGAGCCAAAGTCAAACATAAACTAATTCAAAACGTTAAGAAATAAAATTTTTTTTTTTTAATTGAAAGTGTGGAGCGACATTAAAACTTAAAATGAACAGAAATTAATCCGTGTATGAAAGCGGCTGTTCCCTCCTCAACACCCCGCTCTTTACGCTAAAGTTTGACTCTTCCTCTCAATTCTACTTTATAGAACAGTACATAACCTTAGCGCAAAGAGTGGGGCGTTGAAGAGGGAACAGCCCATTTCATACATGGAGTAATTTCTGTTCGTTTTAATATCACTCCTTACTTTCAGTTAAAAAACTTATTTTTTTTTGAAACAATGCATGAGATCTATATATATCTTATATATATAAAAATAAGTTGTTTGTGTGTTGTGTGTTGACTGACGTCATGCATGTTTCTCGACTGACGTCATTATAACGATTGAACATTAAGCCATCATGAAGTTGTTTGTCGACTAGCGTTATGTTTGTTATGACGTCAAAGGCTTTGTAATTGACGTCATTATAATTATATAAAAAGGCCTATCAAAGAGAAATTTTTAATATAGATTTTAAAATGACAGAAGAACCTACAATGTCAACAGCCGAGGAAGCTGCTCAAAGAGTCTATGCCAAGAGGGTTGCGGCTAATAGAGAAAGTATGAAAAGAAAGCGGGCCGAGGAATCACGGGCTAATAAACAAAGTATGAAAAGAAAGCGTGCCGAGGAATCACAACAACAGCGTGAAAACAGGCTTGCGTCTCAAAGAGAAATCACCTTAAAAAAGCATGCCGAGGAATCACAAAAGCAACCTGAAAATTTTCGCCTGGCATTCAGGTACAGCCCAGTCGATGATTTTAGCTTGAGTAGATATGTTCAAATCGGGACTGTGTCTAAAATATGTCCCTATTGCAAGGCCTTGAAATTTAAGGGTGAAACAATGGGAATAGGTTGCGCCTCAGAAAAAGTTAAACTTCCTCAACTGGCAGCACCACCAGAGCCATTGAAGACTTTGCTTACTGGAACTACGGCAGAATCTAAGCGTTTTTTGATAAACATCAGATAATATAACTCAGGTTTCCAAATGACGTCGTTTGGTGCCCAAATCGAAAATCAAGATCAAATTATGCCTACTTTCAAAGTAAAAGGACAACTTTATCATAGAACAGGGTTCCTTCTACCATTCTAAGGCGAAAATCATAAATTTTTAGAACTGTACTTCATCAGTGATAGAAATTTTGAATTGAATGCACGTTGCGAAATTTCTCCCGACGTTGAAAGGACTATCGTTACCCAATTGCAACACCTTTTCCAAGAAAATAATAATTTAGTGCATCTGTTCAAAACAGCCATCGATTTGATGCCTACTGATACGCATAAAATTGTTATTTCCGCTGACAAAACGCCTACTGGCCAACATGTGCGTAGATATAATGCTCCAACTATCGACGAATTGGCAATCGTTATGGTCGGTGATCAGTTTTACCTCGAGACATTATTCTTCATAAACGAAACACTCAGTTGGCAAGCATTACTGAAACTCATAGATGCTATGATGCCCTACAATGCACTATCATTTTTTTGGATGGAGCCGACAGCTATCACTTTAATAATAAATTGATAAATCCATCCACTAACAAACAAACGGATAAGAAATGCAGCGCAATGAATTATTATTCCTATAGACTAATGATTTTTCACAATGAAGAAAATTATATTTTAAAATGCCTTCAATTGTTTCACCAATACATCGCTGATATGTATGCAAAATTGAATCAGAATGTTTACTATTTATCCGTTTAAATCAGACCAAGCATCTAAACATTACATTCATTTGTGAGATGCAGTTGTAAATGACAGTAATTCCACTAACGTTGGAAGATTAACAATTTTACCTTCATCATATGCTGGCAGTCCCCGTCATATGCATGAATATGCTCAAGATGCTATTGCGTATGTTTTTCTGTATGGTCGTCCAGATTATTTATTACATTTACATGTAATCAATCTTGGGACGAGATACAGCAGCTTTTACTTCAAGGACAATCGGCGGTTCACAGACATGACTTTACAGCCCGTGTCTTCCGGCAAAAGTTGAAATCACTGATAAAGTACATAGTAAAACTTAAAGTGTTTGGGTCAGTACGCTGCTGGATTTACTCAGTGGAATGGCAAAAACGAGGATTGCCACACGTACATATTTTAATCTGGCTACATGATAAAATTATTTCTAATGAAATTGACGATGTGATTCTCAGGCTGAAATTCCTGAGGAAAATGTAGATAATGGCCTATATGATATTGTTGTAAAAGATATGATACGTGGACCTTGCGGTGCACTGAATGAAAAATCACCATGCATGGCCAAAGGAATTTGCACGAAGCAATATCCTCGATTTTTAGTACCCAACACAATTACTAGCAATGATGGTTACCCACAATATAGAAGATCTACTGAAGATGGCGGTAAAATAGCAATAATAAAGAAGCATAACGGTACCACCATCGAAATAGATAATCAGTGGGTTGTTCCATATTCACCAAAAATGTCAAAAACATTTAATGCACAAATAAACGTTGAATACTGTAACTCCTTAAAGGCAATCAATTACATATGTACATACGTCACCAAAGGCAGTGACATGGCAGTTTTGGCTCTCAGTCCCAAATCAGTGATATCGATGAAATCCTACAATATCAGGCTGGAAGATACATTAGTAGTAACAAAGCTGTTTGGTGAATTCTTTCATTTCCGATACATGAACGATGTCCAGCTGTTTTTCACTTAGCGGCACATTTACAGAATGGACAACGTGTTTATTTTTCGGAATCCAACGTGCGAAAAAGAGCCTTGAATCCACCAGATACAACTTTAACTGCTTTCTTTTCGTTATGTCAAAATGATTCTTTTGCAAAAAAAACTGCTGTATACTGAAGTGCCTTCGTATTACACGTGGAATGCTAAAAACAAAGTATTTGAACGTCAAAAACAGGGTGAATCAGTCGACAGCCAGCCTACTATCTTCAAAGTTACCACGATAGGAAGACTACACCATTCACCCCAATCAACATGAATGCTTCTTTCTCCACCTGCTTTTGGTGAATGTGCCCGGTCCGATGTCGTTTGAGCATTTGAGAACTGTTATCGGTATTATACATGACACTTACCGTAGTGCATGGCAAGCTCTGAATTTATTGGCGATTGACCAACACTGGGATAACTGCATCAATGATGCGTGCGAAACGTCAACTCCAAGTCAAATTCGTGCATTGTTTGGAATCATACTAACAACTTGCTCTCCTTCAGCTCCTAGAGAGTTATGGGGAAAATATAAATCGAAAATGGCCGAGGATATACTCCATTGAAAACGGCTAGATACGTCAGATATGACTTTTGATTTTACACCAGAAAATTATAACTACACTTTAGTTATTATTGAAGATTTGTGCGTATGTATTGCAAATAAACCTCTTCAGGGTTTTCAAATGCCTTCACCTAATCGTAACGATGCTATTTAGACATGTGTAGAATTGGATCGTGAACAAAGTTACAGCACGAGTGATCTATTGTCGTATGTACAAAATAATATTTCTAAGTTAACGTCTGAGTAAAAGGACATTTATGATAAGATAATGCATTGTGTCGATAACAATGTCGGAGAAATCTTCTTTTTGGATGCGCCAGGAGGTACTGGTAAAAAATTTGTGATAAAATTGATTCTGGCATCAGTTCGATAAAAAAATGACATAGCTTTGGCAATTGCGTCGTCCGGAATAGCCGCAACGTTGCTGCCTGATGGAAGAACTGCTCATTCCGCTTGGAAATTGCCTCTGAATTTTCATTCTTCAGAACCCACGTGCAATATTTCCGAATCATCTGGGATGGGTTAAGTATTGCAGCAATGCAAACTTATTATTTGGGATGAGTGCACAATGGCACACAAAAAATCGCTCGGGGCTCTGGATCAATCATTGAGAGATTTGCGAGGGAATTCGAAACTCTTTGGGCAAAACATTAATATTGCTTGCAGGAGATTTCAGGCAAACATTACCTATAATACCTAGATTAACTGCTGCAGACAAAATGAATGCTTGCCTGAAAAATTCTAATTTATGGTCACACGTAAAGATATTAAAATTAACTACAAGAATACTTGTCCGATTACAAGACGATGACTCTGGTCAAACATTTTCAGATCAATTGCTGGAAATTGGAAACGAAAAGCTCCCAGTAGACTCAATTTCAGGACGTATACAACTGCCTGCTGAATTCTGTAATTTAGTGACGTCCAAAAATGAATTGGTTGAAAAAGTATTTCCGAATATTCTAACCAATTATAAAAATCTTAAATGGCTAAGAGAACGAGCGATTCTGGCAGCCAAGAATAAAGACGCCCACGAAATCAACAATATTGTTTGACTAAGATTCGAGACCAGGTAGTCCTTTACAAGTCAGTCGACACAGTTCTGGAAACCAAATGAGCCGGTTAATTATCCATCTGAAATTTTAAATTCCCTGGATTTCCCAGGATTTCCACCACACGTGCTACAACTAAAAATAGGTGTACTAATAATATTGTTACGAAATATCAACCCACCAAAGCTTTGCAATGGCACGCGACTTGCCGTAAAAAAAAACAATGGAAAACAATCTTGACAGGGCCTTTTGAGGGTGAGGCTGTTCTTATTCCTCGCATTCCCATGATTCTAACGGATCTGCCTTTTCAATTTAAAAGATTGCAGTTCCAAATTCGATTAGCATTTGCAATCACCATCAACAAAGCTCGAGGGCAATCATTAGATAAATGCGGTATACATCTTAATACAGATTGTTTTTCCCATGAACAATTGTACGTTGCATGTTCGAGGGTCGGTAATACTGACAATCTATTAATATGCACTGACAATGGGACAGCGAAGAATTTTGTATATTCGTAAATTTTATGTAGTTAATTTGTACTGTATATGTATATCTATCTACCTATCTATCTATCTATATAAAATAATTTGTATGTATGCATGTTTGTTTGTTTGTAAAAAGAGTGTTTGCATATGACGTCATAATAAGTATATAAGGCTTTGTATATGCACAGACAATGGGACAGTCAAGAATGTTGTATATTATCAAGTTTTACGTAGTTAAAAACATTTATATATCTATCTATATTCACAGGTCGGACACAGGGACACAAATACAATGGCGCGTAACTAATATGGTGCGTAAAGACTAACGCGCGCGGGGGGCTTAGGGGGCACGAAGTGCCCTTATCAACTAGGTGTTGGGGTGGATTGAAAAAAGGATGATCGAATGTCTACTTTCTTTCTTTTTGGTCGAAAAAAAGCACTGCAATGTGATAAACAGGGTCTTGCGATTTATAGTCTTCTTTATGGATCATAAGGCTTAAATTGGATTGATCTGACCCACATGGAAAGTCGCAAAAGCTTGATCTGTCAGTATGAGGAAAACTTGTTACCAGTATTCTATCCTCCTTAATAAATGTAGTAATATTGATCATCACTTCATTGTATGAAATACAGTTAGAAGTATTTTCAGTTGTGTCATCAGTATTTGATAAATGTTTTGAGCTTCTGTTGGTCTGTCTGTCGGTCCCGGTTTTGCTACTTTAGGCCCTTTCAGGTAAGCTAGGACGATGAAATTTGGCAGGCGTATCAAGGACCAAACCAGATTAAATTAGAAATAGTCATTGTCCCGATTTGACCTTCTGGGGGGAGTGTGGGGGCCGGTTAATTGGGAAAAAAAGAAAAAAATGATATTTTTAACTTACGAATGGTTGATCAGATCTTAATGAAATTTGATTTTTGGAAAGATATCGTGCCTCAAAGCTCTTATTTTAAACTCCAAACGGATCTGGTGACATTAGGGGGAGTTGGGAGGGGGAAGCCTTAAATCTTAGAAAACACTTAAGAGTGGAGGAATCGGAATGAAACTTGGTGGTAAAAATAATCAAATTTCCTAGACACATGAATTGTCACAACCAGAACAGATCCGTTCTCATTGGTGTAGTTGGGGGGAGGGTTAATTCTGAAAAATAGAAAAAATGAGGTATTTTTAACTTACAAACGGGTGATTGGATCTCAATGAAATTTGATATTTAGAGGGATTTCGTGTTTAAAAGCTCTTATCCCGACTATATCTAAATCCCGACTGGATCTAGTGACATTGGGGGGAGTTTGGGGGACCTAAAATCATGGAAAACGCTTAGAGTGGAGGGATCGGGATAAAATTTTACAGCATGCAAAAGTAAGAGGAAATTTAGTTCTATGTATAATCAGTTGCACCTTTAGCTAGCTTTTGGCTTAGTTTTACCTGCAGATGTTGGATGCTGTACCACACTAGCTATTGGCTTCATCTTCTGCACCTGTTGGCATTAAGTTATAAATGGATAATAATGGCTATTAGAAAAAGTAAGGTTTTATTGAAAAAAATTTTTCTCCCAGTAATATTCAGTTATTTAAGGATTTACTATTTTTTCTTTACTTTATTTACATGTAAGC